>NC_092269.1:25543361-25599246 GCF_036320965.1 Panulirus ornatus
TGTTGGTGGCATGATGATCGTTGGCGTATGGCAGCATTATTATTGTTGGGCATATGGTAGAATGATGATTGTCGGGTGTATGGTGGCATTATGATTTTAGAGCGTATGGTGGCATAATGATTGTTGGGGTATAGTGGCATGATGATTGTTGGGTGTATGGTGGTATGATGATTGTCGGGTGTTTAGTGGAAAGATGGTTGTTGGGTGTATGGTGTCATGATGATTGTCGGATGTATGGTGGAGTGATGATCATCAGGAGTATGGTGGCAGATGATTGTTGGGCGTATGGTGGCATGATGATTGTAGGGTGTATGGTGGCATGATGATTGTCGGGTGTTTAGTGGGAAGGTGGTTGTCGGGTGTATGGTGCCATGATGATTGTAGGGTGTATGGTGGAATGATGATCATCAGGCGTATGGTGGCATGATGATTGTTGGGCATATGGTGGCATAATGATTGCTGGGTATGGTGGCATGATCATTGTCGGATGTTTAGTGGGAAGATTGTTGCTGGGTGTATGGTCGCTTGATGATTGTCGGGCGTATGGTGGCATAGGATTGCAGGACGTATGATAGCATGATGATCGTCGGGCGTAAGGTGGAATGATGATCATCAGGCGTATGGTCGCATGATGATTATCGGGCGTATGATGGAATGATGATCATCAGGCGTATGGTGGCATGATGATTGTCGGGTGTATGGTGGCATGAGGATTGTAGGACGTATGATGGCATGATGATTGTCAGGCGTGTGGTGGCTAATAATTGTCAGGTGTATGGTGACATGGTTTTCGGGCGTGTGCTGGCATGATAATTGTTAGGCGTATGGTGGCATGATGATTATCGGGTTTATAGTGGCATGAAGACTTGGGTGTGTGGTGGTATGATGATTGTCGGACGTATGGTGACATGATGATCGTCAAGAGTATGGTTGCATGATGATCGTCAGGCGTATGGTGCCACCAAGATTCTCGGACGTATGGTGGCATGATGACTGTTGGGCGTATGGTGCAACGTTGATTGTTGGGCGTATGGTGGCATGATGACTGTCGGGCGTATGGACGCATGATGAGTGTTGGGTATATGGTGGCATGATGATTGTCGGGCGTATGGAGGCATGACGATTGTTGGGTATATGGTGGCATGATGATTTTTCGGATGTATGGTGGCATGACGATTGTTGGGTGTATGGTAGCATGATGACTGTCGGGTGTATGGTTGAATGATGATCATTAGGCTTTTGGTGGCAAGATGACTGTTTGGTATATGGTGGCATGATGCTTGTCCAGCGTATGGTGGCACGGTGATTGTCGGGTGTATGGTGGTATGATGATTGTTGGGTGTGTGGTGGCATGATGATTGTTGGGCGTATGGAGGCATGTTCATTGTCGGGCGTATGGTGGCATGATTATTGTTGGGTTTATGGTGGCATGATTATTGTCGGATGTATGGTGTCATGACGAATGTTGGGTGTATGGTAGCATGATGACTGTCGGGTGTATGGAGGAATAGTGATCATCAGGCGTATAGTGGCATGATGACTGTTGGGTGTATGGTGATATGATGATTGTCCAGCGTATGGTGGAACGGTGATTGTCGGGTGTGTGGTGGTATGATGATTGGAAGGCGCGTGGTGGCATGATGATTGTTGAGCGTATAGTATGATGATGATTGTCGGGTGTATGCTGGCATTATGATTTTAAGGCATATGGTGGCATGATGATTGTTGGGCGTATGGTGGCACGATGACTGCTGGGTGCATTGTGGCATGATGATTATCGGATTTTTAGTGGGAAGGTGGTTGTCGGGTGTATGGTGGCATGATGATTGTCGATTGTATGGTGGCATGACAATTGTCAGGTGTATGGTCGCATGATGAATGTCAGCTGTATGGTGACGTGATTGTCGAATGTGTGCTGGCATGATATTTGTCGGATGTATAGTGGCATGCTGATTGTCGGGCGTGGGGTGGCATGCTGATTGATGGATGTGTGGTGGAATGATGATCATCAGGCGTATGGTGGCATTATGATTGTCTGGCGTATGATGGCATGATGTTCGTCAGGAATATGGTGGCATGATGGTCGTCAGGTTTATGGTGGCATAATGACCGTCGAGCTTATGGTAGCATGATGATCATCAGGCGTATGGTTACATGATGATTGTTGGGCGTATGGTGGCATGATGATTGTCGGATGTGTGGTGGAATGATGATCATCCGGCTTATGGTGGCATGATGATTGTCGGGCGTATGATGGCATGATGATCATCAAGAATATGGTGGCATGATGATCGTCAGTTGCATGGTGGTATGATGACTGTCAAGCATATGGTGGCACGAGTATCATCAGGTGTATTGTGACATGATGATTGTCGGGCGTATGGTGGCTCGGTGATTGTCGGGAGTATGGTTTTGGCATAATCATTGTCGGGCGTATGGTGCCGTGATTATTGTTGGCCTCATGGCCGCATGTTGATTGTCGTGCGTATGGTGGCATGATGATTGTCGGTTGTGTGGTGGCATGATGATCGTCAGGCGTATGGTGACATGATGATTGTTGGGTGTATGGTGCCGTGATGATTGTTGGCCTCATGGTGGCATGTTGATTGCCGTACTAATGGTGGCATGATGGATGTCGAACGTATGGTCGCATGATGATCTTCAGGTGATATGATGATTGTTGGGCCTATGGTGGCACGGTGATTGTCGGGTGTAAGGTGGCATGATGATGGTTGGATGTATGTTAGCATGATGATTGTAGGATGTATGTTGGCATGATGATTGTCGGGCGTATATGGCATGATGATTGTCGGATGTTTAGTGGGAAGATAGTTGTCGGATGTATGGTGGCATGATGATTGTCGAATGTATGGTGTCATGGTGATTGCTGGGCATATGTTGGCATGATGATTGTTGGGTGTATGGTAGAATGATGATCATCAGGCGTATGGTGGAATGATGATCAGGCGTTCAGTGGCATGATGACTGTTGGGTGTACGGTGGCATGATGATTGTCCAGCGTATGGTGGCACGGTGATTGTCGGGTGTATGGTGGTATGATGATTGTCGGGCGTGTGGTTTCATGATGATTGTTGTGCGTATGGCGACATGCTCATTGTCGGGCGTATGGTAGTATGATGATTGTCGCGCGTGTGTTGGTATGATGATTGTTGGGCGTATGGTGGCATTACGATTGTTGGGCGTATGATGGGATGATGATTGTCAGGTTTATGCTAGCATTATGAGTTTAAGACGTATGCTGGCATGATAATTGTAGGGAGTATGGTGGCATGACTGCAGAGTGTATGGTGGCATGATGATTGTCGGAGGTTTAGTAGGAAGATGGTTGTCGGGTGTATGCTGGCAAGATGATTCTCGGGTGTATATGGCATGATGATAGTCGGATGTTTAGTGGTATGATGATTGGAAGGTGCGGGGTGGGCATTATGATTGTCGGATGTATAGTGGCATGACGATTGTTGGATGTATAGTAGCATGATGATTGTCGGGTGTATGATGGAATGATGATCATCAGGCGTACGGTGGAATGATGGTCATCAGGCGTATGGTGGAATGATGACTGTTAGGTGTATGGTGGCATTATGATTGTCCAGCGTATGGTGGCACGGTGATTGTCGAGTGTATGTTGGTATTATGATTGGAAGGCGTGTGGTGGCATGATGATTTTTGCGCGTATGGCGGCATGTTCATTGTCGGGCGTATGGTGGCATGATGATTATCAGTTATATGGTGGTATGAGGATTATCAGTTATATGGTGGCATGATGACTGTCGAGCGTATGATGGCATGATTATCATCATGTGTATGGTGACATGATGATTGTCGGGCGTATGGTGGCACGGTAATTGTCGGGAGTATGGTGGCATAATCATTGTCTGGCGTATGGTGCCGTGATTATTGTTGGCCTCATGGCGGTATGCTGATTGTCGTGCGTATGGTGGCATGATGATTGTCAGATTTGTGGTGGCATGATGATCGCCAGCTGTATGGTGACATGATGATTGTCGGATGTATGGTGCCGTGATGATTGTTGGCCTCATGGCGGCATGTTGATTGTCGTACGTATGGTGGCATGATGATTGTCGGATGTATGGTTGCATGATGGTCTTCTAGCTTAAGATGACATTGGATTGTTGGGCCTATGGTGGCACGGTGATTATCGGATGTATGGTGGCATAATTATCGTCGGGCGTATGGTGGAATGATGACTGTCGGATGTATGGTGTCATAATGATTGTCAGGAGTATAATGGCGTGATGGCTTCCGGGCGTTTGGTGGCTTGGTGACTGTTGGGCGTATGGTCGCTTGATGATTGTTAGGTGTATAGTGGCGTGATGATTTTAGGGCGGATGGAGGCATGATAATTCTCGTGTGGTGGCATGATAATTGTTGGGTGTATAGTGGCTTGATGATTGTAGGGCGTATGATGGCACGATGATTGTTGGACGTATGGCAGCATGATGATTGTCGTTTGCATGGTGGGATGATGATTGTTTTGCATATGGTGGCACGATGGTTGTTGGTTATATGGTTGCACGGTGATTGTTGGGCATTTGGCGGCATGATGATTGTCGGGTGTACGGTGGTTTGATGATCGTTAGGCGTGCGGTGACTTGATGACTGTCGAGCGTATAATGACATGATGATCATCAAGCGTATGGTGGCATTATGGATCATTATCGGGGTTATGGTGGCATGATGATTGTCGGGCGTTGGATGGCATGATGATTGTTGGCGTATGGTGGCATGATGACTGCCTGGTGTGTGGTGGAATGGTGATCATTAGGCATATGGTGGCGTGATGATTCTCGGGAGTAAGTTGGCATGATGATCGTCAGAAGTATGGTGGCATGATGATCGTTAGGCGTATGGTGGCATGATGATTGTCGGACGTTTGGTGGAATGATGACTGTCGGATGTATGATGGCATTATGATTGTCGGGGGTATGGTGGCATGATAATTGTTGGGCGTAGGGGGGCCTAATGATTGTTCAGCGTATGGTGGTTTGATGATTGTTGGATGTATGGTGTCATGATGATTATAGGGGGGATGGTGGCATGGTGATTCTCGGGCATGTGGTGGTATGATGATTGTTGGATATATAGTGCCATGATGATTCCAGGGCGTATGGTTGCATGATGATTGTTTTACGTACGGTACGATGATGATCGTTGTTTGCATGGTGGGATGATGATTATTGGGTGGTTGGTGGCATGATGATTGTCCGGTATGTTGGTTCTATGGTGACACGGTGGTTGCTGGGCATATGGAGGCGTGATTATTGTCGAGTGTATGGTGGCATGATGATTGTCGGGCGTATGGTGGCATGATGATTGTTCGGTAAATGGTGGCATGATGACTGTCGGATGCATGTTAGCATGATGATTGTCGGGTGTATATGGCATGATGATCATCGGATGTTTAGTAGGAGGATGGTTGTCGGGTGTATGGTATCATGATGATTGTCGGGTGTATGGTGGAATGATGATTATCAGGCGTATAGTGGAAAGATGATCATCAGTCGTATGGTAGTATGATAATTGTCGGGCGTGTAGTGGCATGATGATTGTTGTGCATGTGGTGGCATATTCATCGTCGAGCGTATAGTGACATGAAGATTGTCGCGCGTGCGGTGGTATGATGATTGTTGGGCGTCTGGCGGCATTACGATTGTTGGGCGTATGTCGGGACGATGATTGTCGGATGTATGCCGGCATTATGTTTTTTAAGGCGCATGGTGGCACGATGATTGTTGGGCGTATGGTAGCATGATGATTGCTGGGTGTATGGTGGCATGATGATTGTCGGATGTTTAGTGGGAAGGTGGTTGTCGGGTGTATGGTGGCATTGTGATTGGCGATTGTATGGTGGCATGACGATTATCGGATGTATGGAGGTATGATGATTGTCGGGTGTATGGTGGCATGATGATTGTCAGGTGTATTGTGACATGATTGTCGGGCGTGTGCTGGCATGATAATTGTCGGGTGTATGGTGGCATGTTGAATGTCGGGCGTGGGGTGGCATGATGATTGTTGGGCGTATGGTGGCATAATGATTGTCGGATTTGTGGTGGAATAATGATCATAAGGCGTATGATGGCATGATGATTGTCGGGCGTACGATGGCATGATGATCGTCAGAAATATGGTGGCATGATGATCGTCAGGTGTATGGTGGCATGATGACTCGAGCGTATGGTGGCATGATGATCATCAGGCGTATGGTGACATGATGAGTGTTGGGCGTATGGTGGCATGATAATCATCGGATGTGTGGTGAAGTGATGATCATCAGGCGTATGGTGGCATGATGATTGATGAGCGTACGATGGCATAATGATCGTTAGGAATATGGTAGCATGGTGATCGTCAGGTGTATGGTTGCATGATGATTATGAGGCGTATTGTGACATGATAAGTGTTTGGTGTATGGTGGCACGGTGATTGTCGGGAGTATGGGGCATAATGATTGTCCGGCGTATGGTGCCGTGATGATTGTTGGCCTCATGGTGTCGTGTTGATTGTCGTGCGTATGGTGGCATGATAATTGTCGGACGTATGGTGGCATGATAATCTTCAGGCGTATGGTGACATGATTGTTGGGCCTATGGTGGCACGGTGATTGTCGAGTGTATGGTGGCATAATCATTGTCGGGCGTATGGTTGAATGATGACTGTCGGATGTAGAGTGTCATAATGATTGTCAGGGGTGTAGGGGCGTGATGACTTTCGGGCGTATGGTGGCTTGATGACTGTTTTTGCGTATGGTGGTTTGATGATAGTTGGATGTATATTGGCATGAAGATTGTAAGGCGGATGGTGGCATGATGATTTTTGGGCGTATGACAGCATGATTATTGTCGTTTGCATGGTGGGATGATGATTGTTGGGCGTATGGTGGCATGATGATTGTTGGTTGTATGGTGGCTCGGTGATTGTTGGGCATATGGTGGCATGATGATTGTCGGGTGTATGGTGGCATGATGATCGTTAGGCGTGTGGTGACTTGATGACTGTCGATCGTATGATGATATGATGATCATCAAGCGTATGTTCGCATTATGATCATCAGGTGTATAGTGGCATGATCATTGTCGGGGGTATGGTGGCATGATGATTGTCGGACGTTGAGTGGCATGATGACTGTTGAACGTATGGTGGCATGGTGTGTGGTGGAATGGCGATCATCAGGTGTATGGTGGCATGATGATTGTTGGGAATAAGTTGGCATGATGACCGTCATGAGTATGAAGACATGATGACAGTTAGGCGTATGGTGGCACGATGATTTTCGAGCTAATGGTGGCATGATGATTGGCATGATGACCGTCATGAGTATGAAGACATGATGACAGTTAGGCGTATGGTGGCACGATGATTTTCGAGCTAATGGTGGCATGATGATTGTCGGACGTATAGTGGCTTGATGATTGTCAGGCGTATGGTGACATGATGATTGGTGTTCGTATGGTGGCTTGGTCATTGTCGGGTGTATGGTGGCATGATGATTGTCGGGCGTGGGGTGGCCTGATGATTGTTGGGTGTACTGTGGCTTGATGATTGTTGGGTGTTTGGTGGCATGATTATTCTTGCGCGTGTGGTAGTATGATGATTGTTGGTTATATAGTGGCATGATGATTGCGGGGTGTATGGCAGAATGATGATTGTTTGCATGGTGAGATGATGATTGTTAGGCGGTTGGTGGCATGATGATTGTAGGGCGTTGGGTGACGTGATGATTGCTGGGTGTATGGTGGCATGATGATTGTCGGGTATGTTGGTTCTATGGTGGCACGGTGATTGTTGGGCATATGGAGGCGTGGTGATTGTCGGGTTTATGGTGGCATGATGATTGTCAGGCGTATCGCGGCATGATAATTGTGTGTTGTATGATGGCATGATGATTGCTAGGGGTATGGTGGCATGATGATTTTTGGGCGTAGGGTGGCATGATGATTGTCGGGCGTACGTTGGCATGATGATCGTCAGGAGTATGGTGGCATGATTATTTTTAGGCGTATGGTGGCACGATGATTCTCGGGTGTATAGTGGCATGATGATCATCAGACGTATGGTGACATGATGATTGTTGAGCGTATGGTGGCACAGTGATTGTCGGGTGTTTGGAAGCATAATGACTGTCAGGCATATTGTGGAATAATGACTGTCGGGTGTATGGTGGCATAATGATTGTCAGGGGTATAGTAGCATGATGACTTTCGGGCGTATGCTGGCATGATGACTGTTGGGCGTATGGTGGCTTGATGATTGTTGGGTGTATGGTGGCATGATGATTGTTGGGCGGATGGTGACATGATTCTCGGGCGTGTGGTGGCATGATGATTGTTGGGTGTATCGTGGCACGATAATTGTCGGTTGTATGGTGATTCTCGGGCGAGTGGTGGCATGATAATTGTTGGTAATATGGCGGCATTATGATTGTTTGGCATGCGGTGGCATGATTATTGTCGGGTGCACGATTGCATGATGATTGTCCGGTGTAGGTTGAAATGATGGTTGTCGGGCGTGTTGTGGCATGAAAGTTGTTGAGTATATCGTGGCATGATGACTGTCGAACTTGTGATGGCATGATGATTGTTGGGCGCATGATGGTATGATGATCGTCGGAAGTATGGTGGATGATCATCATCAGAATTATGGTGGCATGATGATTGTCGGGCGTATAGTGCATGATGATTGTTACCCCGTATAGTGACTTGATGACATGATGATTGTCGCGGTTATGGTGACATGATGATTGTAGGGCGGATGGTGGCATGATGATTCTCGGGCGTGTGTTGGTATGATGATTGTTGTGTGTATAATGGCATGTTGATTGTAGAGCGTATGGTGGCACGATGATTGTTAGGCGTTTGGCTGGATGATGATTGTCCTTTCCATGGTGGGATGATGATTGGTGGGCGGTTGGTGGCAAGATGATTGTCGGGCGTTGGGTGGCATGATGGTTGTTGGGCGTATGGTGGCATGATGATTGTCGGGTATGTTGGTTCTATGGTGGCACGGTGATTGTTGGGCATATGGAGGCGTGACGATTGTCAGTTGTATGGTGGCATGATGATCATCGGGCGTATCGTGGCATGACGATTGTCGGGTGTTGGGTGGTTTAATTATTTTTGGGCGTATGGTGGCATGACGATTGTCGGGCATGCGTTGGTATGATGATCGTCGGGAATATGGTGGCATGATGATCGTGCGACGTATGGTGGCACTATGATTCTCGGGTGCAGGGGGGCATGATAATTGTCGTACATATAGTGGCATGGCGATCGTCAGGCGTATGGTGACATGATAATTGTTGGGCGTATGGTGGCACGGTGATTGTCGGGTGTTTGGGATCATAATGATTGTCAGACGTATGGTGGAATGATGACTGTCGGATGTATCGTGGTATAATGATTGTCAGGGGTATAGTGGCATGATGGTTGTCGGGCGTATGGTTGCATGATGATTGTTGGGCGTATGGTGGCTTGATGATTGTTGGATGTATAGTGGCATGATGATTGTAGGGAGGATGGTGGTATGATGATTCTTGGGCGTCTGGTGGCATGATGATCGTCCAGTGTAGGGTGACATAATGATTGTTGGGCGTGTTGTGGCATGAAAATTGTCGAGTGTATGGTGGCATGATGATTGTCGGGCGTGTGATGGCATGATGATTGTTGGGCGCATGGTGGTATGATGATTGTCGGGCGTGTGGTGGAAGGATGAACATCATGATTGTGGTGGCATGATGATTGTCGGGCGTATGGTGGCATTATGATCGTTACCCGTGTAGTGATTTGATGACTATCCAGCGTATGACTACATGATGATCATCAAGCGTATGGTGAACTTATGATCATCACCGTATGGTGGCATGATGATTTTCGGGCGTGGGGTGGCATGATGATTTTCGGGCGTGGGGTGGCATGATGATTGTTGGGCGTATGGTGGCATGCTGATTGTCGGGAGTATGGTGGCATCATGATTTTCGGACGTGTGGTGTCAGATTATCAGGCGTCTGGTGGGATAATGATTGTTGGACATACATTGGCAAGGTGATCGTCAGCAGTATGGTGGCATGATGATCGTTAGGCTTATGGTGGCACGATAATTCTCGATCGTATGGCAGCATGGTGATTGTCGGACGTATAGTGGCATGATGATCGTCAGGCGTAAGTGACATGAAGATCGTTAGGCGTATGGTGGCACGGTGATTGTCGGGTGTATGATGGCATACTATTGGGAGGAAGGTGAAATGATGATTGTCGGCTGTATGGTGGCATGATGATTGTCGGGCGTTTGGTGGCGTGAAGATTGTCTGAGGTATGGTGGCATGATGACTGTCGGGCGTATGGTGGGATGATGACTTTTGGGTGTATGGTGGTATGATAACCGTCCAGCGTATAGTGGCGTGATGAATGTCGCGCGTGTGGTGGCATGATGATTGTTGGGCGTATGGTGGCATGATGATTCTTGGGTGTGTGGTGGCATGATGATTGTCGGGTGTTTAGTGGGAAGATGAGTGTCGAGTGTATGATGCCATGATGATTGTTGGTTTTATGGTAGCATGGTGATTGTCGGATGTATGGTGGCATGATGATTGTTGGGTGTATGCTCTCATGATGATTGTCGGACCTATGGTGGCATGATGATTGTCGGGCTTGGGGTGGCATGATGATTGTTGGGCGTATGGTGGCATCATGATTGTCGTAGCTATGGTGGCATGATGATTATCGGGCGAACATTGGCATGATGATCGTCAGGAGTATGGTGGCATGATGATCCTTATTCGTATGGTAGCACTATGATTTTCGGGCGTATGGTGGCATGATGATTGTCGAACATATAGTGGCATGATGATTGTCAGGCGTATGGTGACATGATGATTGTTGGGCGTATGGTGGCACGGTGATTGTCGGGTGTTTGGGAGCATAATGATTGTCAGGCGTATGGTGGAATGATGACTGTCGGATGTATGGTTGCCTAATGATTGTCATGGGTATAGTGGCATGATGACTTTCGGGCATATGGTGGCATGATGACTTGGGCGTTTGGTGGCTTGATGATTGTAGGGTGTATTGTGGTATGATGACTGTAGGGCGGATGATGGCACGATGATTCTCGGGCGTGTGGTGGTATGATGTTTGATGGGTGTATAGTGGTAGGATGATTGTAGGGCGTATGGTGACAGGATGATTTGTTTGGCGTACGGCAGCATGATGATTGTCGTTTCCATGGTGGGATGATGGTTGTCGTGCGTATGGTGGCATGATTGATGTTGGTTGTATGATGGCACAGTGATTGTTGGGCATATGGCGGCATAATGACTGACGGGTGTATGGTGGCATGATGACTGTCGGGCATATGGTGGCCCGGTGATTGTGGCGTGCATGATGGTATGATGATCGTTGGGCGTATCGTGGCACGATAATTGTCGGTTTTATGGTGATTCTCGGGCGAGTGGTGGCATGATAATTGTTGGGCATATGGTGTGGAAATCGCCTTAGACGGGAACAATACTGCAAAGTACAGAGACTTTATCTGCAGAATAGGTCTTTGGCCGCTGGACTTGTTCTTAAAGGCGACTTGGAGGTACCGCCAACTTCGCTTGGGTCGGAACGCCTCAATCCCTTTTGGGGGGCTTTCTTCTCTCAACCATCTGAGCCGGACGAACATGTCATTACCAATTATGACCCAGTTAATGGACAACTAGCAGAGGTTGTCACCGTAGGCGAGGTAGGACATCATCTGAGCCACTAAAACATCTGCCCCTGGTCCTGATGGGATGTCGACTCGTTTGCTGAAGTCCATTCCTCCAAGGATCTTAGCCAAAATGTTCAACCTGTGGCTAACCACGTCTGCGTTGACGGAACCACTCAAGGCAAATCGCACGGTGCTAATTCCAAAAGTACCTAACCCAACTGAACCCAAGGACTACAAGCCGATTACCATCTCTTGTGCCGTAGTCCGTCTGCTCCATAAGATTCTGAGCAGCCGCATCTCGAGCCTCGTCCAGATCGATGGAGCTCAAAAGGCATTCGTTCCTATGGACGGATGCCTCGAGAAACTCACGATCTTGGGTGCGATCGTCGGTCGTGCACGGGCACACGCCCACGGTGTGCACCTGGCATTTCTCGACATGGCCAAAGCATTCGATAGTGTTAATCATAGCACTATCGAGCGGGCCATGTCGCGGAAGGGCATTCCAACCATCGTCAGGGTATATGTCATGTCGATGTATGACCGAGCCTTCACACACATCGAAGGCAGCGACGGGATGTCGGAGAGAATCAACATGACTAGTGGGGTCAAGCAAGGTGACCCACTATCACCTATTCTCTTCAGCCTTGTGATTGACGAGGGAATCGCAAGGGTGGAGACTGGTGTAAGGGCTGGGTTAGGTAACCAGAAGGTCTCAGCACTGGCATTTGCCGACGATTTGGTCCTGGTTGCGAAGACGCCCACTGGCTTGCAACGGGATATTAACGTAATGGTAGAGACCCTCGCGGGGAATGGGCTTCAAGTAAACCCCGGGAAATGTCGTATCCTCAGCATGGAGGTCGATGGCAAGCGCAAGACTTGGTACGTCAATAAGAACAGGACGTTCCAAGTCTTGGGTGGCTCCATCGGATCCTTGAATGCTGAGGACGCTTATAAGTACCTTGGCATCCTTGTCGGAGCAGGAGGCCAGCGAAAGTCCTACGGTGCCCTGCTAGAAGAGGGGCTCCATAACATCACCAGAGCCCCTCTAAAACCTCAACAACGGATGGAGTTACTTGTAGGACATCCGGTGCCCAAGCTCATGCATCACTGGGTGCTGAGTGAAGTCTATAAGACACAATTAGCACGCATGGGCAGGCGGATGCGAGTGGAGGTTCGCCGCTGGCTGCGCCTAGCCCATGATGTGCCTTGTGCATACTTCCACTCGGCGGCAGGAGATGATGGGCTGGGTATACCAGACTTTGTCTTGACCGTTCGGTTAAATAAGCAAGCCAGGTTCGAGACGTTACTCCCCTTGACCGACCCGGTGATTCAGGCGGCTGTCCGGGAGCCTACACTGTTGAGCAAGCTGCAACGCTGGACTGGAGCCGCGTACATTGCTGGTCGGCACGCGGGGAACAACGTCCATCGCCATCACGCATGGAGGGCTGGTCTCGCTCCATCTGCTGCCGTGCCTCAGGTCAGCTGATGGGTGAACAGCGGGAACAGTTTCCTGTCTGGTTCTGACCACGTGAAGGCCGTCCGAATGAGGATTGGCGCTTTACCCACCCCTGCCATAGCTTCCAGAGGCCGGCGTGAGATCAACGGCCTCTGTGATATCTGTCAGAAGCTGGGTACGCTCGGGCACATCATTCAAATGTGCCCCCGAACTCATGGCGGGAGGGTAAAGAGGCACGATAATATCAGTGCCTATTTGGCCGGACGACTGAGACAGAGGGGTTACGAGGTGTCCTGCGAGCCCCGCATTCCGATTGTGGAGTCCTTTCGGACATCGTGGCTTCCAAAGGCACAGAGGCCTTCGTAATCGACACACACGTCTCGGGGGTCCATTTCGCACTTTCGGCTGCACACCAAAACAAGTGCAGCTATTACGGCACCCCGGAAGTCTTACAGGGCGCACGGGATTTCACCGGCAAAGGCACCGTGCATGTGACATCTGCCACATTGAATTAGCGTGGCGCATGATGCCAAGAAAGTGCGAGTGCTCTCAGAGGGTTAGGGCTGACGTACCAGAATAGTGAGGTGTGCACTGTCAAAGCTCTAACCTGGACCCACTCCCTTCACAGGATGTGGTCCAAGAGCACAGGTTGATAATCGGAGCCAGCCTTGTCCATCTGGTGTCGACCAACGGGTTGGCGAAGGTCATTTCCCCCTTTGTGTGCTTGGGGTGTGCGGGGTTAGGCTGTTCTCCCGTAGCTCCAAGGGGAGGTACCGGTTCCTGAGGTCGGGATGTCGTGACGGACAGTGGACGCCTTGGCGGGGCTGCCCATTGCTTCCGCGCGACAGGCCGTACTTTCCAGCGGTGCTGGAAAGTCATCGTGTGTTCATTCGGTAGGTAAGGTAAGGTATTCGAACTATCATCTGACTGCCACCTCTTAACTTACTTCTGTCTATGCTATCGGTAGTCTGATCTTAAAATCTTCCTCTTACTGTGTCCATACACTCCTTCCCTAAATTAACAACTTCCTTCACTATCAACATGTAGCTAACATGATTGTCGGAGTATGGCGGCATGATGACTGTCGGGCGTGTGGTGCCGAGTTATTGTTGGACATATGGTGACATTATGATTGTTAGGCATATGATAGCATGATTATTGTCGGGTGTATGGTGGCAGGATGATTGTCGGGTGTATGGTGTCAAGATAATCATTGGGCATATGGCCGCATCTCGAGCCTCGTCCAGATTGTTTGAGCTCAAAAGGCATTCGTCCCAGTGGACGGATGCCTTGAGAATCTCACGATCTTGGATGCGATCGTCGGTCGTGCGCGGGCACACGCCCACGGTGTGCACCTAGCATTCCTCGACGTGGCCAAAGCATTCGGTAGTGTTAATCACAGCACTATCGAGCGGGCCATGTCGCGGAAGGGCATTCCAGCCCCCGTCAGGGCATATGTCATGCCGACGTATGACCGAGCCTTCACTTACATCGAAGGCAGCGGCGAGATGTCGGAGAAAATAAATATGACCCGTGGGGTCAAGCAGGGTGACCCACTATCACCAACTCTCTCCAGCCTTGTGATTGACGAAGGAATCGCAAGGGTGAAGGAGACTGGTGTAGGGGTTAGGTTGGGTGACCAAAAGGTATAAGCATTGGCGTTTGCCGATGATTTGGTCCTGGTAGCGCAGACGCCCACTGGCCTGCAGCAGGCAATGAACGTAATGGCCGAGACGCTCGCGGGGGGTGGGCTTCAAGTTAACCCAGGGAAATGTCGTACCCTCAGCATGGAGGTCGACGGCAAGCGTAAGACTTGGTACGTCAATAGAAATAGGACGTTCCAAGTCTTGGGCAGCGCTGTCGGATTCATGAGTGCTGAGGACGAATATAAGTACCTCGGCGTTCTTGTCAGAGCTGGGGGCCGGCGAAAGTCCTACGGTGCCCTGCTAGAAGAGGGGCTCCTTAACATCACCAGAGCCCCTCTAAAACCTCAACAGCGGATTGCGTTGCTTGTGGGACTTCTAATGCCTAAGCTCATGCATCGACTGGTGTTGGGGGAAGTTTATAAGACACAATTAGCACGTATGGACAGGCAAGTGCGAGTGGCGGTCCGCCGCTGACTGCGCCTAGCCCATGACGTGCCTTGTGCATACTTCCACTCGGCAGCTAGAGATGGTGGGCTGGGTATACCGGACTTTGTTTCAACCGTCCGGCTGAATAAACAAGCGCGGTTCGAAAAATTACTCACCTCGACCGACCCGGTTATTCATGCGGCTGTCCGGGAGCCTGCAGTGATGAGCAAGCTGCATCGCTGGACTGGACTCGCATGCATAGCTGATCGGCAAGCGGGTAATAAAACCGAACGCCTACACGTAGGGAGGGCCAATCTGGTCAGCACCGTCGACGGTGCGGGTTTCGCTCCATCTGCTGCCGTGCCTCAGGTTAGCAGATGGGTGAACAGCGGGAATCGTTTCCTGTCCGGTTCTGACTACGTGAAGGCCGTCCAAGTGAGGATTGTCGCTTTGTCCACCCCTGCCAGGGCGTCCAGAGGCCGGCCCGAGATCAACGGCCTCTGTGACACCTGTCAGAAGCCGGGTACACTCGGGCACATCACACAGATGTGCCTCCGTACCCATGGCGGGAGTTTACGGTAAAGAGGCACGACAACATCAGTGCCGATTGAGGCAGAGGGGTTACGAGGTGTCCTGCGAGCCGCGCATTCCGATTGTGGGGTCCTTTCGGAAGCCGGACATCGTGGCTTCCAAAGGTACAGAGGCCTATATAATAGACACTCAGGTCTCTGGGGTCCATTTCGCTCTTTCAGCTGCACACCAGCATAAGTGCAGCTACTACGGCACCCCGGAAGTCTTGCAAGGCGTACGGGAATCTACCGGAAAAGGCACCGTGCATGTAACATCTGCCACATTAAATTGGCGTGGTGCATGGTGCCAAGAAAGCGCGAGTGCTCCCAGAGGGTTAGGGCTGACGTACCAGGACCTTGAGGTGTGCACCTTCAAAGCCCTAACCTGGACCCACTCCCTTCACAGGATGTGGTCCAAGAGCACAGTTTAGCAATCGGAGCCTGCCTTGTCCATCTGGTGTCGGCCGCCGGGCAGGCGAAGGTCATTTCCCCCTTTATGGGCTTGGGGTGTGCGGGATTAGGCTGTTCTCCCGTGGCTCCAATGGCAGGTACCAATTCCTGAGGTCGGGTTGTCGGACGGGCGGTGGACGCCTTGGCGGGGTTGCCCATTGCTTCCGTGCGACAGGCCGTACTAGAAGGTGAGCGGTGCTGGAAGGTCGCTGTGTTTTTTAGTCAGTAAGGTATATTTCGAACCATCATCTAACTGCCACCTCTTAACTTACTTCTACCTATGCTATCAGCAGTCTGATCTTAAATCTTCCTCTTATAGTGTCCATACACTCCTTCCCTCAATTAACAACTTCTTTCACTATCAACACGTAGTTAGGTCGCTTACCGACAACCACCCCTGTTTTGTAGTATTTAATTACAAAAGAAAAGCACAGAAGTAGAAGTAGTTAGACTTTCCTGTATGGCCCATCATTAATTGGGAATCTATGAAGAAAATGGCATGATAATTGTCCGGTGTATGGTGACATGATGATTTTCGGGCGTGTCGTGGCATGACAATAGTCGGGTGTATGGTGGCATGATGTTTGTCGGGCGTGTGATGGCATGATGATTGTTGGACGTACGGTGGCATGATGATTATCGGGCGTGTGATGAAATGATTATCAGGCGTATGGTGCTATGATGATTGTCATTTGCACGATGGCATGATAGATCGTCAGGAGTATGGTGACTTGATGACTGTCGAGAGTATGATGACATGATGATCATCAAGGGTATGATGGCATTATGATCATCAGACGTATGGTGGCATGATGATTGTCGGGTGTATTGTGGTATGTTGATAGTCGGGCGTGTGGTGGAAAGATGATCATCAGATTTATGGTGTCATGATGGTTGTCGGGCATGATGATCGTTAGGCATATGGTGACTTGATGACTGTCAAGCGTATGATATGATGATCATCAAGCGTATGGAGTTCATTATGAACATCAGGTGTACGGTGGCATGATGATTGTCGGGTGTATGGTGGCATGAAGATAGTCATGAGTATGGTGACATGATGATCTTCAGGCGTATTAGTGCATGATGACTGTGGAGCGTTTTCTGGCATGATGATCATCAGAAGTACAGTAAGATGATGGCTGTTGGGCGTATGGAGGCATGATGATTGTCGTGCGTATGGTGGAATGATGACTGGCGTATGGTGGCATCATGACTGTCGGACATGTTGTTGCATCATGATTGTTGGGAGTATGGTGGCATGATGATTGTCGGGAGTGTGGTGGCATGATGATTGTCGGGGTGTGGGGGCATGTTGATTGTCAAGTGTATGGTGACATGATGATTGTCGGGTGTGTGCTGACATGATAATTGTCGGGTGTATGGTGGCATGACAGTTGTTGGGTTCATAGTGGCATGATGATTGTAGGACGCATGGTGGCACGATGATTGTTGGGCGTATGGCAGCATGATAATTGTCCTTGCATGGTGGAATAATGATTGTTGGGCGCATGATGGTATAATGAGCGTTGGGTGTATGGTGGTATGATGATTTTAGAACATATGGTGGCATGATGATTGTAAGGCGTATGGTATCATGATGACTATTGAGCGTATGATGACACGGTGATTGTTGGGCATATGGTGGCATGATGATTGTCGGGTGTATGGTGGCATGATGATTGTCGTGCTTATGGTGATTGTTGGGTGTATGATTGTATGATGATTGTTGGGCGTATCGTGGCACGGTAATTGTCGGTTGTATGGTGGCATGTTGATTGTCGGGCATATGGTGGCATGATGATTGTCATGTGTATGGAGGCATGATGAATGTCGGGTGTATTATGGCATGATGATTGTTCAGTGTACGGTGACGTGATGATTATCGGGCGTGTTCTGGCATGATGATTGTTGGGTGTAAGGTGGCATGATGATTGTCGAGCGTGTGATGGCATGATGATTGTTGAGCGTATGGTGGGATGATGATTGTCGGGTGTATAGTGGCATTATGATTGTTGGGCGTATGGTGGGATGATGATTGTCGGGTGTATTGTGGCATGATTATTGTCGGGTGTATGGTGACATGATGATTGTCTGGCGTGTGTTGGCTTGATGATTGTTGGGCGTATGGTACCATTATGATTGTTGGGCGTATGGTGGGATGATGATTGTTGGGCGTATGATGGCACGGTGATTGTTGTGTGTATGGTGGCGTAATAATTGTTGGGCGTATGGTGGCACGGTGATTGTTGTGTGTATGGTGGCGTGATGATTGTCGTGCGTATGGTGGAATGATGATTATCGGATGTGTGGCAGAACGATGATTGTTAGGCGTATAGTGGTATGATGATTGTTGGGCGTATGGTGGTATGATAATTGTTGGGTGTGTAGTGGCATGATGATTGTTGGATGTATATTAGCATGATGGCTGTTGGGCGTTTGGTGGCTTGATGATTGTTGGGTGCATTTTGGCATAATGATTGTAGGGTGTATGGTGGTACAATGATTGTCGGGCGTATGGCGATATGATGTTTGTCATTCGTATAGTAGGATGATGATTGTTGGGCGTATGGTGGCATGATGATTGTTTTTTGTATGGTAGCATGATGAATGATGGGCGTATGGTGGCACGGTGATTGTCGGGCGTATGGCGGTATGATGTTTGCCATTCGTATGATAGGATGATGATTGTTGGGCGTATGGTGGCATGATGATTGTTGGGTGATGGTAGCATGATGAATGTTGGGCGTATGGTGGCACGGTGATTGTCTGGCGTATGGCGGCATGACGACCGTCGGGCGGAAGGTGGCACGGTGATTTTCAGGCTTGCGGTGGCATGATGATTGGTGGACTTAAGGCGGCATGTTGATTGTCGGGCGTATAGTGCCATGTTGACTGTTGGGCGTGTGGTGGCATGATGATTGTTGAGCATATGACGGCATTACGATTGCTGGGCGCGTGCGTGCCAACTCCGGTGGGGGAGGCTCCACCAGTGCGGGGGACGGGGCTGTCCTCGTTGGGGGAGAGCCTGTCGCTCCTGGTGGTGGTGGAGAATACCCCACGGTTTTATCTATCCCGGACGCTCCAAGGGACCCTTTTTGGTCGCGGAGACTGTGTCCTACCTCGACACGCTAGGGCCTGGCCCAACAAATCTTGTGTGGGGCGAAGGAGTCTTAAATGCTGCCCTCGGACATTTGCGCTAAGGGGACAACCTCTCCGCCATCAGGGTAGCTATAGAACACGCTAAAAAGTTGGCAAATTCCTGTGGCTCACCTTCAGACCGCCAGGATTGTAGTGAGGGCGTAACAGGATAACAAGCGAGCGCGCGCAATGATCGCCAGACAGACGGGGCTCCTGTGCGCGGAAACCGCGGCTTTACCGCAAGAATAAATCGCCAGCCGCTGAACAGGTCCATTAAGGCGAGTGGGAGGTACCGCCAACCATTGGGCGGGAAGCCCTTTACCCCCTTTGGGGAGCCCTCTTCTCCCGGCCATCCGAACCGGACAGACGTGCCATTACAGATTGCGACCTATCAGACGAACCACTAGCAGAGGTTCTAACCGTGGGAGAGGTAGCACACCACCTTAAAGCCACTAAAACATCGGCCCCCGGTCCCGAAGGAATGCAGACAAGGTTCTTGAAGTCTATTCCTCTGCGGGTGCTCTGCACGACGGTACTGATACCTAAGGTACCAAATCCTATACAGCACAATGACTACTGACCGATCACCATCTCGTGTGCTGTAGTCCGTCTGTAACACAAGATCCTTAGCAGCCGCATCTCGATCCTCGTCCAGGTCGATGGAGCTCAAAAGACATTCGTCTCTGTGAACGGATACACCTGGTAGTTCTCAACATGGCCAAAGCATTCGAGAGTGTTAATCATACCACTATCGAGCGGGTCATGTTGCGTAAGGGCATTCCTGCCCCCGTCAGGGAATACATCATGTCGACGTTCGACCAATCTTTCACCCATATCGAAGATAACGGCGAGTTATTGGAAGAGGTAAAAATAAGTCGTGGGGTCAAACGGGGCGATCCCCTATCACCCATTTTTTTTAAACTTGTGATCGATGAAGGTATCACAAGGGTTAAGGAATCAGGTGTGGGGATCAGATTTGGCGACCAAAAGGTGCCAGACTTGCCTTCGTCAACGACTCGGTTTTGGTGGCGCAGACGGTGGGCGGTCTGCATAAGGAAATAGAAAACATGGCGTTGACTCTCACACGGGGTTGGTTCAAGTAAACCCGAGAAAATGTCGGTCCCTCAGCCTGGAGATCGACGGCAAACGCAAGACTTGGTACATCAACAAAAACAGGACGTTTAAAGTCTTGGGCAGCTCTATCGGCTCCATGGACGCTGCAGACGATTATAAGTAACTCGGTGTTCTCGTCGGGGCATGGGGTAGGCGGACATCCTACGGTGCCCTGCTAAAAGAGGGGCATACCAGCATCACCAGGACCCCTCTAAAACCTCAGCAGAGGATTGCCATCCTGACTACCTCGTACCTAAATTGATGCATCGCCTGGTGCTGAGGGAGGTATGTAATACGCAGCTATCGCGCATGGACAGGCAGGTTAGAGCGGCGGTTCGCCGTTGGCTCCGCCTGCCCCATGACGCGCCCTGCGCTTTCTTCCACTGAGCGGCAGAGTATGGTGGTTTGGGAATACCTGATTTTGTCTCGACCGTCCGGCTAAATAAACAAGCCAGATTCGAGAAATTGCTCATCTCGCCTGACCCGGTGATTGAGCCGGTGGTCCAAGAACCTACAATACTAAGAAAGTTGCAGAGTTGGTCGAACACCACATGCATTGCTGGTCGACAGGCGAGCAATAAGACCGAACGATCACACGCATGAAGGGCTAACCTAGTAAGTACCTACGATGGGTCTGGTCTCGCTCCGTCTACTGCTGCGCTACAGGTCAGCAGATGGGTCGCCAGTGGGACTCGACCCCTCACGGGCAGTTACTATGTTAAGGCTGTCCAAGTGAAATCGGAAACACACCCCACCCCCACCAGGGTTAAAAGAGGCCGACCCGATATCTCCGTCCTCTGTGACACTTGTCACACGCCCGGTACAATGGGCATATCGCATAGGTATGCCCACGTACCCATGGGGGTCGGGTGAAAAGGCATGATAACATTAATGCCTTTTAACCGGACGGTTGAGGCAAAAGGGTTTCGGGGTGATCTGCGAGCCTCATATTCTTGTTGCAGGGTCCTTGCGGAAGCCGGACACTGTGGCTTCCAGAGGGTCGGAGACTTGCATCATAGATACGCAATCCTCTGGAGTTTACTTTGCGCCCTCAGCGCAGCTATTGCGGTACCCCGAAGGTCCTTTGGGGCGTATGGAAACTAACCGGTAAAGACACCGTGAGCGTGACATCTGCCACACTTAACTGGCGAGACTCATGGTGTCAAGAGAGTGCGAGTGCTCTCAGAGGATTAGGGCTTTCCTACCGGGACCTTGAGTGTACTCCATGAAAGCACTAACCTGGACCCACTCCCTTTACAGGACATGGTCCAAGAGCACAAGTTAGCAATCGGCTGCCTGCTTCGTAACATTGGTGTTGGCATTCGGGTTGGCTTGGGTGGGTTCCCCTTTGAGCGCTCATGGGTGACGACTGGCTGTTCGTCCCCTCGAGGATTTCATGGCGAGTACCAGTTCCCGATGGCGGTTTGGTGTTGCAGAAGAGTAGGCGTCTTGGCAGGATAACCTGTTACTTCTGCCCGTTAGGCCGCACTGGATGGTGAGCAGTGCTGGGAGCTGGATTGCAGTGAGTCGTGTTGGGTAAGGTAAGGTACCCAACCACCATTTGTACTGCCTATGTCTCATCATACTTCTGCCTTTGCTCCGACTAACAACCTCTTCTTTCACTATCGACATATGCAAATATCTCCTTACCTTGTAGAATGATGCACTTTTAGTAAATAGTTTTCAGCACCTTCATTAATAGTTGGATGTGGTAGAAAAAAAAAAGGCATGATGATCGTCGAGTGTATGATGACATGATGATTGTCGGGTGTATGATTACATGATTGTCGGGCGTGTGGTGGCATGAAAATTGTTAAGGTGTATGGTGGCATGATGATTGTCGGGTATTTATTGGCATGATGATTGTTGGGCGTATGGTGGTATGATTGTTGTGCGTGTGGTGGAATGATGATCATCAGAAGTATGGTGGCATGATGGATGTCGGGCGTGTGGTGGCATGATAATTGTCGGGTGTTTGGTGGCATGATGATTGTTGGGCGTATGGTGGTATGATTGTTGAGCGTGTGTTGGAATGATGATCATCAGAAGTATAGTAGCATGATGAATGTCGGGAGTATGGTGGCATGATGATCGACGGGCACATGGTGACATGATGACTGTCAAGCTTAAGGTAGCATGATGATAACCAAGCGTATGGTGGCATTGTGATATCAGGCGTATGGTGGCATGATCATTGTCGGCCGAATAGTGGCATGATGATCGTCAGGTGTATGGTGGCATGATGATCGTCAGGCGTATGGTGGCATGTTGATTGTCGGGAGTATAGTGGCATGATGATTTTCGGGCGTGTGGTAGCATGATGAGTGTTGGGCTTTTGGCGACATGTTGAATGTCGGGCGTGTGGTGGCATGATGATTGTTAGGCGTGTGGCGGCATTATGATTGTTGGGCATATGGTGGCATGATTATTATCGGGTGCATCGTGAAATGATGATTGTGGGGTGTATGGTGACATGATGATTGTCGGACGTGTGGTGCCATGATAATTGTCGGGTGTATGGTGGCATGATGATTGTTGTGTATGTTGGCATGATGATTGTCGGACGTATGGTGGCATAATGATTGTCGAGCGTGCGTTGGCACGATGATTCTTGGGTGTATGGTGACATGATGATTGTCGGATGTATGGTTGCATGATGTCTGTCGGGCGGGTGGTGGCATGATGATTGTTGGGCTTATGGCGACTGGTTGATTGTCGGGTGTGAAGTGGCAAGATGATTGTAGGGCATACGGTGACATGATGATTGTCGTGTGTATGGTGGCATGATGATTGTCGGGCGTATGGTTGCATGATGATTGTTGGTTGTGTGGTGGCATGATGATTGTTGGGTGTATGGTGGCATGATGACTGTCAGCGTATGGTGGCATGATGATTGTTGGGCGTATGGTCGCATGATGACTGTCGGGCGTATAGTGGTAAGATGACTGTCAGGCGCTATGGTGGCATATGATTGTCGAGCGTGTTGTGGCATGATGATTGTTGAGCTTATTACGACATGTTGATTGTCGGGCGTGTGGTGGCATGATGATTGTTAGCCGTACGGCGGCATTATGATTGTTGGGCGTATAGTGTCATGATAATTGTCGGGTGCATGGTGGCATGAAGATTGTCGGGTGTATGGTGGCATGATGATTGTCGGCTGTGTGGTGGCATGATGATTGTTGGTTGTTTGGTGGCGCGATGATTGTCGGGCGTATGGTGGCATGATGATTGTCGGGCGTGTGGTGGCATGATGATTGTTGGGCGGTAGGTGGAATGATGAATGTTGGATGTATGGTGGCATGATGATTGTCGGGTGTATAGTGACATGATAGTGTCGAGCGCATGGTAACATGATGATTGTCGGGCGTATGCTGATATGATAATTGTTGGGTTTATGGTGGCATAATGACTGTCGGACGTATAGCAGCGTGATGAATGTCGGGCATGTGGGGGCATGATAATTGTTGGGCGTATGGCGGTATGATGATCGCCAGGCGTGTGGTGGAATGATGACCATCAGAAGTATGGAGGTATGATGATTATCAAGCGTATGGTGGCATGATGATCGTCAGGTGTATGGTGATTTGATGATAGTTGAACGTATGGTGGTATGATAATCATCAGGCATATCGTGGCATTTTGACTGTTGGGCGTATGGTGGCACGATAATTGTTTGGCGTATGGTGGTATGATGATTGTCAGGCGCTTGGTGGAGTGATGATCATCAGAAGTATGATGGCATGGTGTTTATCGAGCGTATGGTGGCATGATGATCATCAGGCTATGGTGGTATGGTGATTGTCGGGCGTTTGGTGGCATGATGACCGTCTGTCATACGGTGGCATGATGATCGTCAGGATTATAGTATCATGATGATCGTCAGGCGTATGGTGTCATGATGACTGTCAAGCGTGTGGTGGCATGATGATTGATCGGCGTTTGGTGGCATTATGATTGTTGCGTGTATGGTGGCATATTGATTGTGGGGCCAATGGTGGCATAATGATTGTCAGGCGTGTGGTGGCATAATGATTGTTGGGCGTATGGTGGTATTATGATTGTTGGGTGTATGGTGGCATTATGATTGTCGGGTATATAGTAGCGTGATGATTGTCGGGCGTGTGGCGGCATGATAATTAATGGGCGTATGGTGATATGATTATCTGGCGTGTGGTGGAATGATGATCATCAGAAGTATGATGGCATGATGATCATCAAGCATATGGTGGCATGATGATTGTCGGGTGTATGGTGGCATGATGACCGTCTGCCATACAGTGGCATGACGATCGTCAGGAGTAAGATGGCATGATGATCGTCAGGCGTATGGTGGCATGATGATTGTCGAGCGTATGATGGCATGATGATTATCAAGAGTGTGTCAGCATGATGGTTGTTGGGCGTATGGCGGTATTATGATTGTTGGGTGTGTTAGGGCTGACGCACCGGGACCTAGAGGTGTGCAGTGTCAAAGCCCTAACCTGGACGCATTCCCTCTACCGAATGTGGTCCAAGAGCACAGGGTAACATAATCGGGCCTGCCTCGAACATCTGGTGTCGGCCGTCGAGCAGGTCGAAGGTCATCTCCCCTTTGTTGGCATAGGGTGTGCGGGATTAGCCTGTTCTCCCGTGGCTCCCGGGCAGGTACTAGTTCCTGAGGGCGGGTTGTCGGGCGGGCGGTGGACGCCTTGGCAGGGTTGCCCATTGCTCCCGACCGACAGGCCGTTCTGGAAGGTTGAGCGGTGCTGGGAGGTTTCTGTGCTTCAGGTTCGGTAAGGCTATATCGAACCATCGTCTTTCTGCCACCTCTTAACTTACTTCCGCCTGTGCTATCAGCAGTCTGATCTGAATCTTCCTCTTCCATACGATCTTACTTCAATTAAACACTTCTTTCACTATCTACATGTAGTTTAGGTCGCTTACCGACATCCACCCCTTTTGTGTAGTTTAAATAACTCTCAAAAGAGAAGCACAGTTTATTAGAAATGTAGTTAGACCTTCCTGCACGTCCCAATCAACTAATTGGGAATCTATGAAGATAACCCACTGGCATTATGATTGTCGGGTATATAGTGGCATGATGAATGTCAGGTGTATGGTGATAAGATAATTGTCTGGTGTATGGTGGCATGATATTGTCGGATGTATGGTAGCATGATGCTTGTCGGGCGAGAGGTTACATGAAGATTGTTGGGCGTATGGAGGTATGATGATTGATGGCGTGTGGTGGAATGATGATCATGAAGTATGGTAGCATGAGGATTATCGGGGCGTATGGTGGCATGATGATCGTTAGACGTATGGCGACATGATGACTGTCGAGCGTATGGTAGCATGATGATCATCAGGTGTATGGTGGCATTATGACCGTCGGGCGTATGGTGGCATGATGATTGTTGGGCGTATGGTGGTATGATGATTATCGGGCGTAAGGTGGAATGATGATCATCAGAAATATGGTGGCATGATGACTGTCGAGCGCATGGTGGCATGATGATCATCAGGCATATGATGGCATGATGATTGTCGGGCGTATGGTGGCATGATGACCGTTTGGCATACATTGGCATGATGATCATTAGGAGTATGGTGGCATGATGATCGTCAGGTGTATGGTGGCATGATATCTATCGAGCGTATAATGGCATGACGATTATCAGGAGTGTGGTAGCATGACGATTGTTGAGCGTATGGCGGTATTATGATTGTTGGGTGTATGTCGGCATTATGATTGTCGGGTGTATAGTGGCATGATGAATGTCAGGTGAAAGGTGACATGATGATTGTCTGGTCTATCGCGGCATGATATTGTCAGACGTAAGGTGGCATGATGATTATCGGGCGAGAAGTGGAACAATGATCATCTGAAGTATGATGGCATGATGATTGTTGGACGTATGGTGGCATGATGATTGCTGGGCGAGAGGTTACATGAAGATTGTTGGGCGTATGGTACTATAATGATTGTATGGCGTGTGGTGGAATGATGATAATGAACTGTGGTGGCATTATGATTGTCGGGTGTATAGTGCCATGATGATTGTCAGGAGTATGGTGGCATGATGATTGTCTAATGTATGGTGGCATGATATTGTCGGACGTATGGTGGCATGATGATTATCGGGCGAGAGGTGGAATGATGATAATCTGAAGTATGGTGGCATGATCATTATCGGACATATGGTGGCATGATGATTGTCAGGCGAGTTGTTGCATTAAGATTGTTGGGCTTGTGGTGGTATGATGATTGTATGGCGTGAGGTGGAATCATAATAATGAAGTGTGATGGCATGATGATTGTCGGGCGTATGGTGGCATGATGATCATTAGGCGTATGGTGACATAATGACTGTCGAGCTTATGGTGGCATGATGATCATCAGGTGTATGGTTCCATTATGACTAGCAGGGCGTATGATGGTATGATGATTGTTGGGCGTATGGTGGTATTGTGATTGTCGGGCGTGAGATGCAATGATGATCATCTGAAGTATGGTAGCATGATGATTGTTGGGCGTATGGTGGCATGATGATCGTTTGGCGTATGGCGACATGATGAGTGTCGAGCGCATAGTGGCATGATGATCGTCAGACGTATGGTGGCATGATGATTCTCGAGCGCATGGTAGCATGATGATTGTCGGGTGTACGTTGGCATTATGATCATCAGGCGTATAGTGGCATGATGAATGTCGGGCGTATTGTGGCATGATGATCATCAGGCGTATGGTGGCATGATGATTGTCGAGCGTATAGTGGCAAGGTGATTGTCGGGTGTATGATGGTATGATGACTGTCGAGTGTGTTGTGGCATGATGATTGTTGGGCTTATTACGACATGTTGAATGTCGGGCGTGTGGTGGCATGATAATAGTCGGGTGTATGGTGGCATGAAGATTGTCGGGTGTATGGTAGCACGATGATTGTCGGTTGTGTGGTGGCATGATGATCATCAGGGGTATGGTAGCATGATGATTGTCAGGCGTGCGGTGGCACGATGATCGTCAGGAGTATGGTGTCATGATGATTGTCGGGTGTATGCTGGTATGATGATTGTCAGACGTATGGTGGCATAATGATAGTCGGTCGTGTGGTGGTAAGATGATTGTTGGGTGTATGGTGGCATATTGATTGTTGGGACAATGGTGGCATAATGATTGTCAGGTGTGTGGTGGCATGATGATTGTTAGACGTATGGTGGTATTATGATAATTGGGGGCATGGTGGTATTATGGTTGTCGGATGTATAGTGGTGCGATGATTGTCGGGCGTGTGGTGGCATGATAATTGTTGGACGTATGATGGTATGATGATTCTCAGATGTGTGGTGGAATGATGATTGTCGGGCGTGTGGTGGCATGATAATTGTTGGGTGTATGGTGGTATGATGATTGTCAGGCGTGTGGTGGAATGATAGTCATCAGAAGTATGGTGGCATGATTATTATCGAGCGTATGGTGGCATGATGATCATCAGGCATATGGTCGTGTGATAATTGTCGGGCGTATGGTGGCATGATGACCGTCTGGCATATGGTGGCATGATTATCGTCAGGAGTATGGTATCATGATGATCGTTAGGCGTATGGTGGCATGATGACTGTCGAGCGTATGGTAGCATGATGATTATAAGGAGTGTGGTTGCATGATAGTTGTTGGGCGTAGGCTGTATTATGATTGTTGGGTGTATGGTGGCATTATGATTGTCCCGTGTATAGTGGCATGATGATTGTCAGGTGTAAGGTGACATAATGATTGTCTGGTGTATGGTGGCATGATATTGTCGGACGCATGGTGGCATTATGACTGTCGGGCGTATGGTGGCATGATGATAGTCAGGATTATGGTGTCATGATGATTGTCAGGTGTATGGTGGTATGATGATTGTCAGACATATGGTGGCATAATGATTGTCGAGCGTGTGGTGGCATGACAATTGTTGGGTGTATTGTGACATGATGATTGTCGGGTGTATGGTGGCATGATGATTGTTGGGTTATGGTGGCATGATGATTGTCAGCGTATGGTAGCATGATGATTGTTGGCCGTATGGTGGCATGATGATTGTCGGGCGTATAGTGGCAAGGTGATTGTCTGGCGTATGGTGGTATGATGACTGTCGAGAGTGTTGTGGCATGATGATTGTTGGGCTTATTGTGACATGTTGATTGTCGGGCGTGTGGTGGCATGATGATTGTTTGGAGTACGGCGGGATTATGATTGTTGGGCATGTGATGTCATGATGATTGTCGGGTGTATGGTGGCATGAAGACTGTCGGGTATATGGTGGCACGATGATTGTCGGTTGTGTGATGGCATGATTGTTGGTTGTAGGATGAGATGATGATTGCCGGGCGTATGGTGGCATGATGATTGTCAGCCGTATAGTGTCATAATGACTGTCAGCAGTATGGTGGCACGATGATTGTCAGGCGTGTGATAGCATGATGATTGTTGGGCGATAGATGGAATGATCAATGTCGGATGTATGGTAGCATGATGATTGTCGGGTGTATGGTGACATGTTGATTATCGGGCGCATGGTGGCATGACAATTGTTGGGTATATGGTGGCATAATGATTGTCGGACGTATAGTGGCGTGATGACTGTGGGGCGTATGGTGGCATGATAATTGTTGGGCGTATGGTGGTATGATGATTGTCAGGCGCGTGGAGGAATGATCATCAGAAGTATGGTGGTATGATGCTCGTTTGGCGTATGTTGACATGATGACTGTCGAGCGTATGGTGGCATAATGATCATAAGGTGTATGGTGGTATTATGATCATCAGGCGTATAGTGGCATGATGAATGTCGGGCGTATTGTGGCATGATGATCATCAAGCATATGGTGGCATGATGATGATCATGGTGATTGTCGGGTGTATGATCGTATTATGATTGTCGAATATGGTGGCATAATGATTGTCGGGTGTGTGGTGGCATGATGATTGTTGGGCGTACGGTGGCATGATGATTGTTGGGCATATGCTGAAATGATGATCATCTGAATTACGGTTGGATGATGATTGTCGGGCGTATGGTTAAATGATGACTTTCGACCGTATGGTGGCATGATGATCATCAAGCGTATGGTGGCATTATGATCATCAGGCTTACAGTGGCACGATGATTGTCTGGCGTATGGTGTCATGATGATCATCAGGCATATAGTGGCATGAGATTGTCGGGCGTATGGTAGCATGATGATTGTCAGGTGTACGGTGACATTATCATCGTTAAGACTATGGTGGCATAATGATCGGCAGGCGTATGGTGAAATAATGACCGTAGAGTGTACGGTAGCAGGATGATCATCAGGCGTATGGCGGCATGATGATTGCCGGAGGTATGGTGGAATAATGATTGTAGGACGTATAGTGGCATGATGATTGTTGGTTGTATGGTGGAAAGATGGTTGTTAGGTGTATGGTGGCTTGATGATTTTACGGCATATTGTGGTGTGACGATTGCAGGGCGTGTTCTGGCATGATGATTGCTGGGTGTAGGGTGACATGATAGTCGTAGGGCGTATGGTGGTATGATGACTGTCGGGCGTTTGATGGCATGGTGACTGTTGGGCTGCCGGCGGCATGTTGATTTTCGGGCGTATAGTGGTGTGTGGGGGCATGATGATTGTAGGGCGTTTGGTAGCATGATTGTTGTTAGGTGTATGGTGGCATGATGGCTGACGGGTGTATAGTGGCATGATGATTGTAGAGCCTATGATAGCAGCATGACTGTTGGGCGTATGGTGACGCTGCGATTGCTGGGCGTATGGCGACATGATGATTGTCTGGTGTATGAGGGCATGATGATTATCGGGTGTTTGGTGGCACGATGATTGTCGGGTGTATGGTGGCATGATGCCTGATGGGTGTATAGTGGCATAATGATTGTAGGGCGTATGGTAGCGGGATGACTGTTGCGCTTATGGTGACACTGTGATTGTTGGGCTTATGTCGACATGATGATTGTCAGGTAGATGGTGATATGCTGATTTTCAGGCGTGTGGTGCCATGAATAACTGTCGTTTGTATGTTGGCATGAAGATTGTCGGGTGTATGGTGGCATGATGCCTGACGGGTGTATAGTGGCATAATGATTGTAGGGCGTATGGTAGCAGGATGACTGTTGCGCATATGTTTACACTGTGATTGTTGGGCTTATATCGACATGATGATTGTCAGGTATATGGTGACATGCTGTATTTCAGGCGTGTGGTGCCATGAATAATTATCGTTTTTTATGTTGGCATGATGATTGTCGGATGTATGGTGGCTTGATGACTGTCGGACGTATGGTGGCATGATGATTATCAGGTGTATGATGGTATTATGGTCATCAGGCGTATAGAGGCATGATGAATGTCGGGCGTATTGTGGCATGTTGATCATCAAGCGTATGGTGGAATGATGATTGTTGAGCGCATGGCAGCATGATGATTGTCAGTTGTACGGTGGCATGATGGTCGTCAGGAGTATATAGTATCATGATGATTGTCGGGTGTATGATGGTATGATGATTGTCGGACATATTGTGGCATAATGATTGTTGGGCGTGTCGCACATGAAGGTTGTTGGATGTATGGTGGTATGATGATTGTCGGGTATGTGGTGTAATGATGATCATCAGAAGTATGGTGGCATGATGATCATCAGGCGTAGGTGGCATATTGACTGTCGAGCGAATGGTGGCAGGATGATCATCAGGCGTATGGTGGCATGATGATTGCCGGGCGTATGGTGAAATGATGATTGTCGGACGTAGGGTGGCATGATGATTGTTTGGTGTATGGTGGAAAGATGATTAGCGGGTGTATGGCGGCATGATAACTGCGCGGCATATGGTGGTATGATGATTCTCAATCGTGTGGTGGCATGATGATTGTCTGGCGTGTGGTGGCATGATGATTGTAAGGCGTATGGTGGCATGATGATTGTCGTGCGTGTGGAGGCATGACGTTTTCGGGGTTTTGGTGGCATGATGGTTGTCTGGTGCATGGTGTCATGATGACTGACGGGTGTATAGTGGCATAATGATTGTAGAGCGTATGGTAGCAGGATGATCTTTGGGCATATGGTGGCACTGTGATTGTCGGGCGTATGACGACATTATAATTGTCTGGTGTATGGAGCCATGATGATTGCCGGGTGTATGGTGGCACGGCAATTGTCGGGTGTATGGTGGTACGATGATTATCAGCCGTATGGTTGTTTGATGATTGTTGGGTGTATGCTGGTATGATGATTGTCGGGCGCGTGGTGGAATGATGATGATCTGAAGTATGGTAGCATGATGATCGTTAGGCGTATGGTAAATGATGACCGTCGAGCGCATGGTGGCATGATGTTCATCAGGCGTATGGTGGCGTTATGATCATCAGGCCTATAGTGGTATGATGATTGTCGGGCTTATAGTGGCATGATGATTGTCAGGCGTACGGTGGCATGATGATCGTGAGGAGTATGGTGGTATGATGGTTGTCAGGCGATTGGTAGCATGATGACTGTCAAGCGTATGGTTGCAGAATGATCATCAGGGGTATGGTGGCAGGATGATCATCAGGCGTATGGTGGCATGATGATTGCCGGGCGTATGGTGTGATGATGATTGTCGGACGTAGGGTGGCACGATGCTTGTTGGGTGTATAGTGGAAAGATGATTGGTGGGTGTATGGTAGCATGATAGCTGTAAGGCATATGGTGGCATGATGATTGTCAGTCGTGTGGTGGCATGATGATTGTCTGGCGAGTGGTGGCATGATGAGTGTTGGGCCTAAGGTGGCATGATGATTGTCAGATGTACGGCGGCATGATGATCGTCAAGAGTATGGTGGTATGATGGCTGTCAGGCGTATGGTGGCATGATGACTGTCGAGCGTATGGTGGCAGGATGACCATCAGGGGTATGGTGGCATGATGATTGCTGGGTGTATGGTGGAATCATGATTGTCAGACGTAGGGTGGCATGATGATTATTGGGTGTATGATGGAAAGATGGTTGTTGTATGTATGGTGGCATGGTGATTGTACGGCATATGGTGGTATGATGATTATCGGGCGTGTGGTGGCATAATGATTGTTAGGCGCATGGTGGCATGATGATTGTAGGGCGTATGGTGTTATGATGACTGTCGGCTGGTTGGTGGCATGATGATTGATGGGCTGATGGCGGTATGTTGATTGTCGGGTTTATGGTGGCACGATGAATGTCGGGCGTGTGGAGGCACGATGAGTGCCGGGTGTTTGGTGGCATGGTGGTTGTCGAGTGTATGGTGGCATGATGACTGGCGGGTGTATAGTGGCATGATGATTGTAGGGCGTATGGTAGCTGGATGACTGTTGGATGTTTGGAGGCACTGTGATTGTTGGGTGCATGGCGACATGATCATTTTCTGGTGTATAGTCGCATGATGATTGTCGGGCGTACGGTGGCACGGTGATTGTCGGGTGTATGATGGTATGATGATTATCGGACACATGTTTGAATGATAATTGTCGGATGTATGATGATTGTCAGACGTGTGGTGCCATGAATATATGTCGGGCGTATGGTAGCATGATGATTATCGGATGTATGGTGGCATAATGATTGTTGGGCGTGTGGTGGCATGATGATTGTTGGGCGGTTGGTGGTATGACGATCGTCGGGCGTGTGGTGGAATGATGATCATCAGAAGTATGGTGGCATGATGATTGTCGGGCGTGTGGTGGAATGATGATCATCAGGCATACGGCGGCGTGGTGATTTTCAGACTTATAGTCACTTGATGATTGTTTGGCATATTTTGGCATGCTGATTGACGGAATTATGATGAAAAGGTGAATATTGGGCGTATGGTGGCATCATGATTCTCGAACGTATGGTGGTAAGATGGTTCTCGGACATACATGGTGGCAAGATGATTGTTGGACATATGTTTGCATGATGATTTTCGGACGTATGATGGAACAGTGAATGTTTGGAGGATGGTGGCATGCTTAATGCTTATTGTTTTGATTATGGTGGCATGATGATTTGTCGGACGTATGGTTTCTCGTTGATTGTGGGACCTATGTTTCCATGATGATTGTCGAGCGTATGTCTGCATAATGATTGTCGAGTGTATGATGGAACGGTGACTGTTGATCATGTGGTGGCATGATGATTGTCGGGTGTGTGGTGGCATGATCATTGTTGGATGTATAATGGCATGATGATTGTCGGGCGTGTTGTGGCATGATGTTTGTGGGCGTATGATGGGATGATCATTGTTGGACTTATGGTGCCATAATGATTATCGAGCGTATAGTAGTATGATGATTGTCTGGAGTGTGGTGTTATGCTGATTGTTGGGCGTATGGTGGCATAATGATTGTCGCACGTGTGGTGGTATGATGATTGTCGGGCCTGTGGTAGCACGATGACTGTCGGGCGTATGGTGTCATAATGATTGTTGAGTGTATGGTGGCATGATGATTATCGGGCGTGTGGTTTCATGCTGATTATTGGGCGTGTGGTATTATGATGATTGTCGGGCGTGTGGTGGCATGATGTTTGTTGGGCGTATAGTGGCATGATGATTGTCGAGTGTTTGATATTATGATGATTATGGGCGTATCGTGGCATGGTTATTGTAGGGCGTGTGGTGTTATGCTGAATGCTGGGCGTATGGTGACATGATGATTGTCGGGCGCGTGTTGGTATAATGATTTTCAGGCGTATGGTGGAAAGTTGATTGGTGAGCGTATGGCGGCGTGATAATTGATGTGCGTATGGTGGCATGATAATTGTCGGGCGTATGGAGGCTTGATGATTGTCGAGCGTATGGTGGCATGGTGATTGTCGGACGTATGGTCACGTGATAATTCTCTGGCATATGGTGGCATGGTGATTGACGGATGTATTTTTGCACGATGATTCTCGGACGTATGGTGGCATGATGATTGACGGGCGTATAGTGGGATGATGGTTGTCGGGTCAATGATGTCATGATGATTGTCGGGCGTATGATGGTACGATGATTGACGGGCGTGTGGTAGAATGATGACTGTCGAACGTATGGCGGCTTGATGATTGTCGGGTGTATGGTGGCATGATGACTGTCGGTTGTATATTGGCATTATGATTTTCGAGCGTATGGCAGCAAGATGATTGTCAGGTGTATGGTGGCATGATGAGTGTTGGGCGTATGGTGGCATGGTGATTGTTGTGTGTATGGTGGCATGATGGTTTTTGGGTGTATGGTGGCATGATGATTGTCGTTCGTGTGGTGGCTGGGTGATAATCCGGTGTATGGTGGCATGATGATTGTTGGACCTATGGAGGAATGATGATTGCTGGGTACGTTTTGACTTTATGATATTCATGCGTATGGTGGCATGATGGTTGTTGGGTACATGGTGGCATGACGTTTGTTGGGTGTATGGTGGCACGATGATTGTTGTTCGTTTAGTGGCATGATAGTTGTTGGGTGTATGATGTCATGATGATTGTCGGGTGTACAGCGGCATGACTGTCGGACGTATGGTAGCATGATGGTTGTTGGGTGTATGGTTGTATGATGATTTTTGGACGTATGGTGGTATGGTGACTGTGGAGTGCATGGTGGCATGATGATTGTCGGGTTTATGGTGGCACGACGATTGTTGGATGAACGGTGGCATGAAAATTTTTGGATGTATGGTGGCATGATAATTGTCAGTCGTATGGTGACATGATGATCGTCGGGCGTGTGGTGGTATGATCATTGTTGGACGTATGGTATCATAATGTTTGTCGGGCGTGTGTAGCATGTTTGCCGGCATATGATGAGATGACCATTGTTGGAATTATAGTGGCATGATTATCATCGGGCGTTTGTGGCATCATGATTGTTGGGTGTAAGGTTTCTTGATGATTGTTGGGCAAGTGGTGGCATGATGATTATCGGGCGTAGGGTGGCATGATGATTGTCGGGCGCGTGGTGTTATGAAGGTAATTGAAAGTATGGTGGCATGATGATTGTCGTGCGTGTGATGACATGATGATTGTGTGGGGTGTGGTGTTATGCTGACTGTTAGGCGTATAGTGGTATGATGATTGTCGGGAGTGTGGTGTTACGCTGATTGTTAGACAGATGGTGGCATGATGATTGTCGCGCGTGTGGTGGTATGATGATTGTCGGGCGGGTGGTAGCATGATGTTTGTCGGGCGTGTGGTGTTATGATAATTGTTGGGTGTATGGTGGCATGATGATTGTTTGGCGTCTGGTGTTATGTTGATAGTTGGGTATGTGGTGTTATGATGATTGTCAGGAGTTTGGTAGTATGGTGATTGTTGGACGTATGGTGGCATGATGATTGTTCGGCGTATGACTGCGGTGTGATTGTTGGGCGTGTGGTGTTTTGATGATTGTTGGGCGTATGATGGAACGTTGATTGTTGGAGTATGGTGGTATTATGATTGTGAGGCGTATGGTTGCATGGTGATGTTAGGGCGTATTGTTGCATGATAATTGTCGGGCGTATTTTGGCATGATATTCTTTTGGCTTATATTGTCATGATAGTTGTTGGGCGTATAATAGCATGATCATTTTTGGGTGTTAGTGGTATGATGATTGTTGGACATATATTGGCACGATGATTCTTGGGTGTATGGTGGCATGATTTTTATGCGTACGGTGGCATAATGATTTCCGGGCATATAGTGGCATGATGATTGTCGGGCGTATGCTGTCATGATGATTGTCGAGCGTATGGTGGCACGATGATTGACGGGCGTGTGATGGCATGATGATTGTCGGGCGTATGGTGGCGAGATGATTGTCGGGTTTATGATGGCAATATGATCGTCGGTCGTGTTGTGGCATTATGATTTTCGAGCGTATGGCAGCAAGATGATTGTCTGATGCATGGTGGCATGATGAGTGTTGGGCGTATGATGGCATGATGATTCTTAGGGTATGGTGGCATGATGGTTGTTGGTCATATGGTAGCATGATGATTGACTGGCTGGGTGATTATCGGGTGTATGATGGCATGATGATTGTTGGGCATGTGGTGTTATGATGATTGTTGGGAGTATGGTTGCATGATGATTTTAGGACGTATGGTGGTATGGTGATTGTGGGGTGTATGATGGTATGATGATTATCGGGTTTATGGTGGATGACGATTGTTGGATGAATGGTGGCATGAAATTTTTTGGGCGTATTGAGTTATGATGATTGTCGGGTATGTTGTGGCTTTATGATATTAGTGCGTATGGTGGCATGATGATTGCTGGGTGCATGGTGGCATGATGATTGTCGGGTGTATGGTGTCATGATGATTGTCGGGTGTATGGCGGCATGATGAATGTTGGACGTATGGTGGCATGATAATTGTTTGGCGTATGGTTGCTGATGATTTTCGGACGTATGATGGTATTGTGATTGTGGGGTGCATGGTGGTATGGTGATTGTCAGATCTATGGTGGCAAGACAATAGTTGGATGAATAGCGGCATGAAGATTTTTTGGGTGTATGGTGGCATGATGATTGTCGGGCGTGTGGTGGCATGATCATTGTTGGACGCATGGTGGCATGATGAGTGTCTGGCGTTGGTAGCATTATGATAGTCGGCCGTATGGTTTCTTGATGTTGTGGAATGATGATTATCAGGCGTATGGTGGCATGATGATTATCGGGCGTGTGATGTTATGATGATTGTTGGGAGTATGATGGCATGATGATTGTCGTGCGTGTTGTGGCATGATAGGTGTCGGGCGTGTGGTGTTATGCTGATTTTTAGGCGTATGGTGGCATGATGATTGTCGGGCGTGTGGTGTTATGCTGATTTCTGGGCTTATGGTGGCATGATGATTGTCGGGAGTATGGTGGCATGATCATTGTTGGACGTGTGGTGGCATGATGATTGTCGGGCCTGTGGTATCTTGATGTTTGTCGGGCGTGTAGTGTTATGATGATTGTTGGGTGTATGGTGGCGTGATGATCGTCGGGCGTGTAGTGTTATGCTGATTGTTAGGACATGTGGTGGCATGATGATTGTCGGGCATGTGGTGTTATGCTGATTTTTGGGTGTATGGTGGCATGATGATTGTTGGGCGTGTACTGTTCTGTTGATTGTTGGGTATGTGGTGTAAGATGATTGTCAGGCGTTTGGTAGTATGGTGATTGTTGGACGTATGGTGGCATGATGATTGTTCGGCGTATGACTGCAGTGTGATTGTTGGGCGTGTGGTGTTTTGATGATTGTCGGGCGTATGGTGGAACGATGATTCTTGACGTATGGCGGCATTATGATTGTGGGGCATGTGGTGGCATGGTGATGTTAGGGCGTATTGTTGCATGATAATTGTCGGTCGTATTTGGCATGATATTCTTTTGGCTTATATTGTCATGATGGTTGTTGGGCGTATAATGGCATGATTTTTGGGTGTCAGTGGTATAATGATTGTTGGACATATATTGGCACGATGATTCTTGGATGTATGGTGGCATGATTTTTATGCGTACGGTGGCATAATGATTTCCGGGCATATAGTGGCATGATGATTGTCGGGCGTATGCTGTCATGATGATTGTCGAGCGTATGGTGGCACGATGATTGACGGGCGTGTGATGGCGAGATGATTGTCGTGTTTATGATGGCATGATGATCGTCGGTAGTGTTATGGCATTATGATTTTCGAGCGTAAGGCAACAAGATGATTGTCTGATGCATGGTGGCATGATGAGTGTTGGGCGTATGGTAGCATGATGATTCTTGGGGTATGGTGGCATGATGGTTGTTGGTCATATGGTAGCATGATGATCATCGGGCTGGGTGATTATCGGGTGCATGATGGCATGATGATTGTTGGGCGTGTGGTGTTATGATGATTGTTGGTAGTATGGTTGCATGATGATTTTCGGACGTATGGTGGTATGGTGATTGTGGGGTGTATGATGGTATGATTCTTGTCGGGTTTATGGTGGATGACGATTATTGGATGAATGGTGGCATGAAAATTTTTGGGCGTATGGAGGTATGATGATTGTCGGGTATGTTGTGGCTTTATGATATTAGTGCGTATAATGGCATGATGATTGTTGGGTGCATGGTGGCATCATGATTGTCGAGTGTATGGTGTCATGATGATGGTCGGGTGTATGACAGCATGATGATTGCTGGACTTATGGCGGCATGATAATTGTTTGGCGTATGGTTGCAGATGATTTTCGGACGTATGATGGTATTGTATTTGTGGGGTGCATGGTGGCATGGTGATTGTCAGATCTATGGTGGCAAGACGATAGTTGGATGAATAGCGGCATGAAGATTTTTTGGGTGTATGGTGTCATGATGATTGTCCGGCGTGTGGTGGCATGAAGATTGTCTGGAGTTTGTAGCATTATGATTGTTGGGCGTGTGGTGGCATGGTCATTGTTGGACGCATGGTAGCATGATGATTGTCTGGCGTTTGTAGCATTATGATAGTCGGCCGTATGGTTTCTTGATGTGTTGGAATGATGATTATCAGGCGTATGGTGGCATGATGATTATCGGGCGTGTGATGTTATGATGATTGTTGGGAGTATGGTGGCATGATGATTGTCGTGCGTGTTGTGGCATTATAGTTGTCGGGCGTGTGGTGTTATGCTGATTTCTGGGCTTATGGTGGCATGATGATTGTCGGGAGTATGGTGGCATGATCATTGTTGGACGTGTGGTGGCATGATGATTGTCGGGCCTGTGGTATCTTGATGTTTGTCGGGCGTGTAGTGTTATGATGATTGTTTGGTGTATGGTGGCGTGATGATCGTCGGGCGTGTAGTGTTATGCTGATTGTTGGACATGTGGTGGCATGATGATTGTCAGGCGTGTGGTGATATGCTGATTTTTGGAAATATGGTGGCATGATGATTGTCGGGCGTGTGGTGTTATGCTGATTGTTGGACATGTGGTGGCATGATGATTGTCAGGCGTGTGGTGATATGCTGATTTTTGGGCGTACGGTGGCATGATAATTATCGTGCGTGTAGTGGTATGATGATAGTTGGGCCTGTAGTACCTTGATGTTTCTCGGGCGTGTAGTGTTATGCTGATTTTTGGGTGTATGGTGGCATTATGATTGTCGGGCGTGTGGTGTTATGCTGATTGTCGTGTGTGAGGTGTTATGATGATTGTTGGATGTATGGTGGCATGGTTATTGTCGGGCGTGCAGTGTTATGCTGCTTGTTGACCTTATGGTGACATGATGATTGTCAGGCGTGTGGTGGTATGATGATTGTCAGGCGTATGGTGGAATGATGATTGTTGGGCATGTGGTTTGATTATGATTGTCGGGTGTATGGTGGTATGATGATTATCGGGGTGTTATGCTGATTGTTTGGCGTATGATGGCATGATGATTGTCGGGCGTGTGGTGGTATGATGATTGTTGGGCGCATGGTAGCATGATGTGTGTCGAGCGTGTGGTGTCATGATGATTGATGGGTGTATGGTGGCATAATGATTGTCGTGCGTGTGGTGTTATGCTGATTGTTGGGCGTGTGATGTTATGATGATTGTCGGGCGTACGGTGGAATGATGATTTTTAGCCTATGGCGGCATGATGATTGATACGTGTATGGTGGCATGATGATTGTCGTGCGTATGGAGGCATGATGATTGTCGGCCGTATGGTCACCTGATGATTGTTTGGCTTATGGTGGCATGATGGTTGACGGGTGTATGATGCAACGGTGATTGTCGGGCGTATGTTGGCATGATGATTGTTGGACGTATGGTAGCTTGATGATTGTTCGACGTATGATTACAGTGTGATTGTTGGGCGCGTGGTGGTTTGATGATTCTCGGGCGTATGGTAGAATGTTGATTGTTGGCCGTATGGTGGCATGCTGATTGTGGAGCGTATAGTAGCATGGTGGTGTTAGGGCGTATGGTAGCATGATAATTGTCGGGCGCATTTTGACATGATATTCTTTTGTCTTACAGTGTTATGATGGTTGTTGGGCGTAAGGAGGCAAGATGATTTTTGGGTGTATGGCTGTATGATGATTGTTGGGCGTATACTGGCACTATGATTGTTGGGTGCATGGTGTTATGATGATTTTTGGGCGCATGGTAGCATGATCATTGCCGAGCGTGTAGTGGCCTGATGATGGTAAGGCGTATAGTGGCACGATGATTGACGGGCGTGTAGTAGTGTGATGATTATCAGGCGTATGGTGGTTTGATGATTGTCGGGTGTATAGTGGCATGATGATTGTTGGTTGTGTGGTGGCATCATGATTTTCGAGCGTATGGCAGCAAGATGATTGTCAAGTGTATGGTGGCATGATGAGCTTTGGGCGTATGTTGGTATGATGATTCTTGGACATATGGTGGCATGAAGTTTGTCGGGCGTGTTATGGGATAATGATTATTGGGCATTTGGTGGCATGATGATTGTTGGACGTATGTTGGTATGATGGTTGTCATGCGTATGGTGTTATGATTATTGTTGGCCGTATTCTGGCGTGATATTTGCTCATCTGTGTGGTGGTATGATGATTGTTGGGCGTATGGTGGCATGATGCTTGTTGAGCGTATAGTGGCATGATGACTTTTGGTTGTATGGTTGTGGGATGATTGTCTTTTTGTGACAATGATTGTAGGGCGTATGGTGGCACGGTGATTCTCGGGTGTAAGATGGAACATTGATTGTCGGGCATATGGTGGCATGATGGTTGCTGGGCCTATGGTTGCACAATGACTGTCGGGCTTGTGGTGGTATAATGATTGTCGGGCGTTGATGCCATGATTATTGTTGGGCGTATGGTGGCATGATGGTTTTTGGGTGTATGATGGCACGTGTTACGTCCTGCCTCCACCCCTTACACATTAAAGGGTGTATAATCAGTCCGTAGGCCCATTAAAACAGATAGCTCTGTTTTAACAGCTTCTACTTAGAGAGATTTCGGCTAGACACAGATTCCCTCGCAATCTGGTTAACACCTCCAGACAGCTGACGGCCATAAGTGTACTTATTATTCCTTCCTTCTCAGGTTGGTCAAATACCAGAGAAATAAAAATCTATAAAAATATATTTATAATAGCAAAATAAACATGGTTCTCTCTCCTAACATAAATAATACCTTTTATTATTGATACATAGATCTCTCTCTATATTTCTTTACTTAACATCACTTCTGGCTAATTCACTGGCCTCAATTATATAACATGTGGTTTTGAAATGAATGATTTATGTTCAGATTACGTAATACATTTACCAACATCTTTGTATCACATATTCCTCTTATGGCCATTCCTGAGAGAGATAGGCTTAACTTTGGCTTTCCTCCAGTTTCTATACAATTCCTCAAAGAAAACTGAATAAGACTTATTGGGTAACTATAGCATTTATAGGTAAAGAGGGGCGATAACTCTAACACATGATGGTTGTTGGTCGTATGTTGGCATGATGATTGTCTGGTGTATGGTGGCATGATGATTGTCGTGCGTATTTTGGTATGATGATTGTCGAGCGGATTTTGGTATGATGATTGTCGGGTGTACGGTCGCACGATGATTGACGGGCGAGTGGTGGCATGATGATTGTCGGGCGTATGGCGGCATGATAATTGTCGGGCTTATGATGGCATTATGATTGTCTGTCGTATGATGGCATGATAATTGTCGAGCGCATGGCGGCATGATAATGGTCGGGTGTATGGTGGCATGATGATTGTTGGGCGTATGGTGGCATGATGATTGTTGAACGAATGGTGGCATGATTAATTTTTGGCGTTTTGTGGCATTATGATTGTCGGACGTATGGAGGCATGATGACTGTTGGGCGTATGGTGGTATAATGATTGTTGGGCTTGTTGTGGCATGATATCTATTGGGCATATGGTGGTATAATGATTGTTGGGCGTATGGTGCCATGATGATTGTCAGCTTTTGGTGGCATGATTTTTGTTGTATGTATGGAGGCATAATGATTGTCGGGCATATGGTGACATAATGGTTGTTGGGCGAATGGTGGCATGATGATTGTCAGGCGTATAGTGGCATGGTGACTGTCGGACGTATGGTGGCATGATGATTGTTGGGCGTATGGTGGTATGATGATTGTTGGGCGTATGTTGATTTGATGACTTTTAAGCGTATGGTGGCATGATGATTGTCGGACGTATGATGGCATGATGATTGTCGGGCGTGTGGTGTTATGCTGAATGTTGGGCATGTGATGTTATGATGACTGTCGGGCGTATGGTGGAATGATGATTTTTAGCGTATGGCGGCATGATGATTGATACGTGTATGGAGGCATGATGATTGTCGGCCGTATGGTCACCTGATGATTGTTTGGCTTATGGTGGCATGATGGTTGACGGGTGTATGATGGAACGGTGATTGTCGGGCGTTTGTTGGCATGATGATTGTTGGACGTATGGTAGCTTGATGATTGTTCGGCGTATGATTACAGTGTGATTGTTGGGCGCGTGGTGGTTTGATGATTGTCGGGCGTATGGTAGAATGTTGATTGTTGGCCGTATGGTGCCATGCTGATTGTGGAGCGTATAGTAGCATGGTGGTGTTAGGGCGTATGGTAGCATGATAATTGTCGGGCGTATTTTGACATGATATTCTTTTGTCTTATGGTGTTATGATGGTTGTTGGGCGTATGGAGGCAAGATGATTTTTGGGTGTATGGCTGTATGATGATTGTTGGGCGTATACTAGCACTATGATTGTTGGGTGCATGGTGACATGATGATTTTTGGGCGCATGGTAGCATGATCATTGCCGAGCGTGTAGTGGCCTGATGATTGTCGGGCGTATAGTGGCACGATGATTGACGGGCGTGAAGTAGTGTGATGATTATCAGGCGTATGGTGGTTTGATGATTGTCGGGTGTATAGTGGCATGATGATTGTTGGTTGTGTGGTGGCATCATGATTTTCGAGCGTATGGCAGCAAGATGATTGTCAAGTGTATGGTGGCATGATGAGCTTTGGGCGTATGTTGGTATGATGATTCTTGGACATATGGTGGCATGAAGTTTGTCGGGCGTGTTATGGGATAATGATTATCGGGCATATGGTGGCATGATGATTGTTGGACGTATGGTGGTATGATGGTTGTCATGCGTATGGTGTTATGATTATTGTTGGCCGTATTCTGGCGTGATATTTGCTCATCTGTGTGGTGGTATGATGATTGTTGGGCGTATGGTGGCATGATGCTTGTTGAGCGTATAGTGGCATGATGACTTTTGGTTGTATGGTTGTGGGATGATTGTCTTTTTGTGACAATGATTGTAGGGCGTATGGTGGCATGGTGATTCTCGGGTGTAAGATGGAACATTGATTGTCGGGCATATGGTGGCATGATGGTTGCTGGGCCTATGGTTGCACAATGACTGTCGGGCTTGTGGTGGTATAATGATTGTCGGGCGTTGATGCCATGATTATTGTTGGGCGTATGGTGGCATGATGGTTTTTGGGTGTATGATGGCACGTGTTACGTCCTGCCTCCACCCCTTACACATTAAAGGGTGTATAATCAGTCCGTAGGCCCATTAAAACAGATAGCTCTGTTTTAACAGCTTCTACTTAGAGAGATTTCGGCTAGACACAGATTCCCTCGCAATCTGGTTAACACCTCCAGACAGCTGACGGCCATAAGTGTACTTATTATTCCTTCCTTCTCAGGTTGGTCAAATACCAGAGAAATAAAAATCTATAAAAATATATTTATAATAGCAAAATAAACATGGTTCTCTCTCCTAACATAAATAATACCTTTTATTATTGATACATAGATCTCTCTCTATATTTCTTTACTTAACATCACTTCTGGCTAATTCACTGGCCTCAATTATATAACATGTGGTTTTGAAATGAATGATTTATGTTCAGATTACGTAATACATTTACCAACATCTTTGTATCACATATTCCTCTTATGGCCATTCCTGAGAGAGATAGGCTTAACTTTGGCTTTCCACCAGTTTCTATACAATTCCTCAAAGAAAACTGAATAAGACTTATTGGGTAACTATAGCATTTATAGGTAAAGAGGGGCGATAACTCTAACACATGATGGTTGTTGGTCGTATGTTGGCATGATGATTGTCTGGTGTATGGTGGCATGATGATTGTCGTGCGTATTTTGGTATGATGATTGTCGAGCGGATTTTGGTATGATGATTGTCGGGTGTACGGTCGCACGATGATTGACGGGCGAGTGGTGGCATGATGATTGTCGGGCGTATGGCGGCATGATAATTGTCGGGCTTATGATGGCATTATGATTGTCTGTCGTATGATGGCATGATAATTGTCGAGCGCATGGCGGCATGATAATGGTCGGGTGTATGGTGGCATGATGATTGTTGGGCGTATGGTGGCATGATGATTGTTGAACGTATGGTGGCATGATGAATTTTTGGCGTTTTGTGGCATTATGATTGTCGGACGTTTGGAGGCATGATGACTGTTGGGCGTATGGTGGTATAATGATTGTTGGGCTTGTGGTGGCATGATATCTATTGGGCGTATGGTGATATAATTATTGTTGGGCGTATGGTGACATGATGATTGTCAGCTTTTGGTGGCATGAATTTTGTTGTATGTATGGAGGCATAATGATTGTCGGGCATATGATGACATAATGGTTGTTGGGCGAATGGTGGCATGATGATTGTCAGGCGTATAGTGGCATGGTGACTGTCGGACGTATGTTGGCATGATGATTGTCGGGCGTATGGCGGCATGATAATTGTCGGGCTTATGATGGCATTATGATTGTCTGTCGTATGATGGCATGATAATTGTCGAGCGCATGGCGGCATGATAATGGTCGGGTGTATGGTGGCATGATGATTGTTGGGCGTATGGTGGCATGATGATTGTTGAACGTATGGTGGCATGATTAATTTTTGGCGTTTTGTGGCATTATGATTGTCGGACGTATGGAGGCATGATGACTGTTGGGCGTATGGTGGTATAATGATTGTTGGACTTGTGTTGGCATGACATCTATTGGGCGTATTGTGGTATGATGATTGTTGGGCGTATGTTGCCATGATGATTGTCAGCTTTTGGTGGCATGATTTTTGTTGTATGTATGGTGGCATAATGATTGTCGAGTATATGGTGACATAATGGTTGTTGGACGAATGGTGGCATGATGATTGTCAGGCGTATAGTGGCATGGTGCCTGTCGGACGTATGGTGGCATGATGATTGTTGGGGGTATGGTGGTATGATGATTGTTGGGCGTATGTTGATTTGATGACTTTTAGGCGCATGGTGGCATGATGATTGTCGGGCGTATGGTGGCATGATGATTGTCGGGCGTGTGGTGTTATGCTGATTGTTGGGCGTGTGATGTTATGATGACTGTCGTGCGTATGATGGAATGATGATTTTTAGCGTATGATGGAATGATGATTTTTAGCGTATGTCGGCATGATGATTGTCGGGCATGTGGTGTCATGCTGATTGTTGGGCGTGTGATGTTATGATGATTGTCGGGCGTATGGTGGAATGATGATTTTTAGCGTATGGCGGCATGATGATTGATACGTGTATGATGGCATGATGATTGTCGTGCGTATGGAGGCATGATGATTGTCGGCCGTATGGTCACCTGATGATTGTTTGGCTTATGGTGGCATGATGGTTGACGGGTGTATGATGGAACGGTGATTGTCGGGCGTATGTTGGCATGATGATTGTTGGAAGTATGTTAGCTTGATGATTGTTCGACGTATGATTACAGTGTGATTGTTGGGCGCGTGGTGGTTTGATGATTCTCGGGCGTATGGTAGAATGTTGATTGTTGGCCGTATGGTGGCATGCTGATTGTGGAGCGTATAGTAGCATGGTGGTGTTAGGGCGTATGGTAGCATAATAATTGTCGGGCGTATTTTGACATGATATTCTTTTGTCTTACAGTGTTATGATGGTTGTTGGGCGTATGGAGGCAAGATGATTTTTGGGTGTATGGCTGTATGATGATTGTTGGGCGTATACTAGCACTATGATTGTTGGGTGCATGGTGGCATGATGATTTTTGGGCGCATGGTAGCATGATCATTGCCGAGCGTGTAGTGGCCTGATGATGGTAAGGCGTATAGTGGCACGATGATTGACGGGCGTGTAGTTGTGTGATGATTATCAGGCGTATGGTGGTTTGATGATTGTCGGGTGTATAGTGGCATGATGATTGTTGGTTGTGTGGTGGCATCATGATTTTCGAGCGTATGGCAGCAAGATGATTGTCAAGTGTATGGTGGCATGATGAGCGTTGGGCGTATGTTGGTATGATGATTCTTGGACATATGGTGGCATGAAGTTTGTCGGGCGTGTTATGGGATATTATGGCATGATGATTGTTGGGAGTGTGGATGCACAGTTATTGTTGTTTGTATAGATGCATGATTATTGTTGTACGTATTGGTGATTCAGTTACATTGGATATTGCTTACAACAGAGAGGTAAGATGGTACTATAGCTTGTAGTTTATGGTGTTTAACTTACAGCTTATGAATTGTCCACTGTTTAGATGTACACCTGCCACATCTTGGCAATAGCCTATCAGCTAATCCGTACCTATTACTTTTTTTTTCTTATATTACTTTCAACTTTAAACCACGTTGCTTTATATTTATCATTCTTGCTTTCATTATTTACTCGTCCATTTTCGTTCTCATTCAGCGTTTCAACGTCGTACACTCTGCAGCGCAGGGTCTGGTTGTCGGGAAGATTTACTTGTGTAGTACACAAACACGAAGGTTCCACACTGGGAGTTTTACCAGCCTGGGATTCCATGGAAAGCTTTAGTGATTTGCTGGATACGTGTTTCTGGTGCCTTATCTATATACCCTCGGCAAACTGGGAGTTTGTGTGGATGTTTCATTTGATGCGTGATTTTGGTACCTCATTACTATACCCCCTGCAGACTAGGCGTGATGTATGCGGTGATGTTGCCTGTTGGTTCGGGGAAGGAAATTAGTTGAGCTAACTTAAGCACTGTTTATTGTGTACATCCTGGTGAGGGAGGCCATGGTCAGTGTGAGTGAGGGAGGGAGCGGATGATGGAGGATGTTGAAGAATAAGGGGAGAAGAAGAGGATAAAGAAAAGGATAGGGATGAAGGCATACAGTATGTGGAGTAAAGTGGTTATAAGGAGGAAGGTATTAAGTCCAGACTCCTCGAAAGTTGAGCTGAGTGTTGGATAGTTAGGTGGTAGCGATGATGAAAGCTTCGGACTGCGTAAAGAGAAGCGCTTTGTCGCAGTTTGGGAAATGTGAAATAGGGAGGTATAATTGCTTTGTCAATCAGCAGGGTGAGGCCATAGCTGATGAAGGTGAGGATGAGACGAAATAGCTGTACCAGATCCCTTCAGGGAGTGGGCTGGACAGCATGTGTGGGTAGACGATGACCAGGCATGACTAAGTATCACAGCATGAGGGACTGAACACCAGGGATGATATTGGAATGAGGGCATTAAGCGATGGGGGAGAGCCGAAGCCACAGCAGGTGGAACCGCGAGCAATAGATGATTTTAGGTGTGACAGGAGGAAAGTGCTTGGCCCACTGTACTTAGAGATAAAATGGAAAAAAAAACATGTAGAAGTTAGATAAGATATCCCTCATAGCTGATGTCTTCTCTCAAGCATTCAAGGTTAAACAAATGACATGAGTTGCCACCTTCGGATAAACTCGTATAACATTTATGTAAAGTGGTATTAAGAATTTGGTAATTTTATTAGGCATGGCAACGGAAGGACTATAAGGAAAAAATCATTAGGCACTATAAAGTAGTCATGGAGAGGTAGGATATGGTGCCATCTTCGGAAGCTTCTCCACATTTCTCATGTAATGTGGATTTATTTATCATTAGGTAGATTTCTTTGATAATGTAGAATTGTATATCATTAGGTAAAAATCATTGGTTATTAGCAGTTATCTGGTATGGTAGTAGTAGAAGTGATAACTAAGGAATAGAATCAACAATGGAAAAGTTCACATGGTAGTTGGGAACTGTGGGTAAGTGGTGTGTCCGGGGCAGTAAGTGGGGATGGGCTCGACGCTGCTTCGCCCACTCCAACCTGGGACACCAGTTTAGGAACCCCAACCCGAAGCCAAGGTAAGGTTAGCGATCTTAAAAGGCTGTTCATCAGAGCGTAAGATTAATGATATATCAGGAGACCTGACAGGGTCAACTAATATCTTGTGAACCAAAATGAAGCCTTAGTGTTTAGTATTATGGAGGCCTAACCTCACCATGAATACGGAAAGTGGTAGGGCCCAGTGTACTGGGGTATTGAAAATTACCCGACCCATAGAACCTGAGATGGGAATAGACAGAATAATGAACTGAGTGAAGTGATTGTCTTTGGAGCTCTCTTATGACCACAACTGGGTCAGTTTGGTGTGGCGGAAACGCATCCACCCACAAGGCATTCACGTACAATCATTCTAACCTGGGGAAGTTAAACACACTCAGTCCATTACTCTGTTGCAAGACAGATGACGAGAGAAAAAGAGGCTGGTGGATAAGGCGGCAGAAATGTGGTAACGATTAGGCTTGGGCTGCAAAGGGATAGCGATGGTATATGTTTAACGAGGCTGGATATGCACTATATATATATATATATATATACATATATATATATATATATATATATATATATATATATATATATATATATATATATATATATATATATCTTTCTTTTCTTTCGTACTATTCGCCATTTCCCGCATTAGCGAGGTAGCGTTAAGAACAGAGGACTGGGCCTTTGAGGAAATATCCTCACCTGGCCCCCTTCTCTGTTCATTCTTTTGGAAAATTAAAAAGAAAAAAAAAATGAGAGGGGAGGATTTCCAGCCCCCCGCTCCCTTCCCTTTTAGTCGCCTTCTACGACACGCAGGGAATACGTGGGAAGTATTCTTTCTCCCCTATCCCCTATACATATATATATATACGAATAAAGTGCATATGAATACGCACCTTCATAGAACATACAAACATCCAACAGACAAGATCGAACCCGGGACCCCTGTGCAAGAGGAGGGATTGCTAACCGATAGGCTAAGAACCAGGCCCATAGCCTAACGGTTAGCATTCCCGCCTCTTGCACAGGGGTCCTGGGTACGATCCTGGCTATTCGAGGTTTGTATGTTTGATATATATATATATATATATATATTGTTTTATTTATCATACTTTGTCGCTGTCTCCCGCGTTAGCGAGGTAGCGCAAGGAAACAGAAGAAAAAATGGCCCATCCCATCCACATACACACGTCCACACACGCACATATAAATGCCTATACATCTCAACGTATACATATATATACACGCACAGACATATATATGTATATTATACACATGTACTTAATTCATACTGTCTGCCCTTATTCATTCCCATCGCCACCCCGCCACACATGAAATAGCAACCCCTTCCCCTGCATGTGCGCGAGGTAGCGCTAGGAAAAGGCAACAAAGACCACATTCGTTCACACTCAGTTTCTAGCTGTTATGTATAATGCACGGATACCACAGCTACCTTTCCACATCCAGGCCCCACAGAACTTTCCATGGTTTACCCCAGACGCTTCACATGCCCTGGTTCAATCCTTTGACATCACGTCGACCCCGGTATACCACATCGTTCCAATTCACTCTATTACTTGCACGCCTTTCACCCTCCTGCATGTTCAGGCCCCGATCAATCAAAATCTTTTTTACTTCATTTTTCCATCTCCAATTTGGTCTCCCACTTCTCCTCATTCCCTCCACCTCTGACACACATTTCCTCTTGGTCAATCTTTCCTCACTCATTCTCTCCAAGTGACCAAACCATTTCAAAACACCCTCTTCTGCTTTCTCAACCAGACTCTTTTTATTACCACACCTCTCTCTTACCCTTTCATTACTTACTCGATCAAACCACCTCTCGCCACATATTGTCCTCAAACATCTCATTTCCAACACATCCACCCTTCCTGCGCACAACAGTATCTATAGCCCACGCCTCGTAACCATATATCATTGTTGGAACCACTATTCCTTCAAACATACCCATTTTTGCTTTCCGAGATAATGTTCTCGACTTCCACACATTCTTCAACGCTCCCAGAACTTTCGCCCCCTCCATCACCCTATGATTCACTTCCGCTTCCATGGTTCCATCCGCTGCCAGATCCACTCCCAGATATCTAAAACACTTCCCTTCCTCCAGTTCTTCTCCATTCAAACTTTCCTCCTAACTGACTTGTCCGTCAACCCTACTGAACCTCATAACCTTGCTCTTAATCACATTTACTCTCAGTTTCTTCTTTCACACACTTTACCAAACTCAGTCACCAGCTTCTGCAGTTTCCCAACCGAATCAACCACCAGTGATGTATCATCAGCGAACAACAACTGACTCACCTCCCAACACAGTCATCCCTTTTTTTTAATAAATTGCACTGCAATATCATCCAAACCTGCCACCTTGCCGGCTTCCATCTTCCGCAAAGCTTTCACTACCTCTTCTCTGTTTACCAAACCATTCTCCCTGACCCTTTCACCTCGTGCACAACCCCCACCAAAACTCCCTATATCCTCCACTCCACTCCATCTCCTTCTCACTTCACCACGACTTGTTATTACCTTCCCATGAGCCCCATTCACCGATGTTTCCATTTGTTCTCTTGTCTTACGCACTTTATTTACCTCCTTCCAAAACAACTTTTTATTCTCCCGAAAATTTAACGATACTCTCTCAGTCCAACTCTCATTTACCCTTTTTTTCACCTCTTGCACCTTTGTCTTGACCTCCTGCCTCTTTCTTTTATACATCTCCCCGCCATTTACACAATTTTCCTGCAAAAAATCGTCCAAATGTCTCTCTCTTCTCTTTCACTAACAATCTTACTTCATCATCAAACCACTCAGTACGCTTTCTAATCTGCCTACCTCCCATCTTTCTCATGCCACAAGCATCTTTTGCGCAAGGCATCGCAGCTTCCCTAAATACATCCCATTCCTCCCCCACCCCCCTTACGTAATTTCCTCTCATCTTTTACCATTCTGCGCTCAATCTTTCCTGGTACTTCCTCACACAAGTCTCCTTTCCAAGCTCACTTACTCTCACCACTCTCTTCACCCTAACATTCTCTTTTCTTTTCTGAAAAACCACTACAAATTTTCACCTTTGCCTCCAGGAGATGATGATCAGACACCCCTCCAGTCTCCCCCCCTCAGCACATTAACATCCAAAAGTCTCTCTTTCATGCCCCTATCGATTAACACATAATCCAATAATGCTCTCTGGCCATTCTCCTACTTACATACGTATATTTATGTATATCTCTCTTCCTAAACCAGGTATTCCCAATCAGCAGTCCTTTTTCAGCACACAAATCGACAAGCTCCCCATCATTTCCATTTAAAACACTGAACACCCCATGTACACCATATATACCCTTAACTGCCACATTACTCACCTTTGCATTCATATCACCGATCACTATAACCCGGGCTCGTACATCAAAGCTGCTAACACACTCAGCTGCTCCCAAAACACTTGCTTCCATTATCTTTCTTCTCATGACCAGGTGCATGGGCACCAATAATCCCCCACATCTCCCCATCCACTTTCAGTTTTACCCATATCACTCTAAAGTTGTTGTTTTTTCCTTGCACTCTATCACATATTTCCACAATTCCTGCTTCAGGAGTAGTTGTACTCCTTCCTTTGCTCTTGTCTTCTCACCAACCCATGACTTTACTCTCAAGACATTTCTAAAGCACTATTCCCCTTTACCCTTAAGCTTTGTTTCACTCAGAGCAAAAACATCCTGGTTCCATCCCTCAAACATACTAACTGTCTCTCCCTTTTTCTCGCCTTGGTTACATCCAAACACATTTAGACACCCCAATCTGAGCCTTCGAAGAGGATGAGCACTACTCCCCCATGAATTCTTCTCATGTTTCCCCTTTTAGAAAGTTAAAGTACAAGGAGGTGAGGGTTTCCAGTCCCCGCTCCCGTCCCCTTTAGTCGCCTTCTGAGACACACGTGGAATGCGTGGGAAGTATTTTTTCTCCCCTCTCTCTCTCTCTCTCTCTCTCTCTCTCTCTCTCTCTCTCTATATATATATATATATATATATGGAGAAGGCATATGATAGAGTTGATAGAGATGCTCTGTGGAAGGTATTAAGAATATATGGTGTGGGAGGCAAGTTGTTAGAAGCAGTGAAAAGTTTTTATCGAGGATGTAAGGCATGTGTACGTGTAGGAAGAGAGGAAAGTGATTGGTTCTCAGTGAATGTAGGTTTGCGGCAGGGGTGTGTGATGTCTCCATGGTTGTTTAATTTGTTTATGGATGGGGTTGTTAGGGAGGTGAATGCAAGAGTTTTGGAAAGAGGGGCAAGTATGAAGTCTGTTGGGGATGAGAGAGCTTGGGAAGTGAGTCAGTTGTTGTTCGCTGATGATACAGCGCTGGTGGCTGATTCATGTGAGAAACTGCAGAAGCTGGTGACTGAGTTTGGTAAAGTGTGTGAAAGAGGAAAGTTAAGAGTAAATGTGAATAAGAGCAAGGTTATTAGGTACAGTAGGGTTGAGGGTCAAGTCAATTGGGAGGTGAGTTTGAATGGAGAAAAACTGGAGGAAGTGAAGTGTTTTAGATATCTGGGAGTGGATCTGGCAGCGGATGGAACCATGGAAGCGGAAGTGGATCATAGGGTGGGGGAGGGGGCGAAAATTCTGGGAGCCTTGAAGAATGTGTGGAAGTCGAGAACATTATCTCGGAAAGCAAAAATGAGTATGTTTGAAGGAATAGTGGTTCCAACAATGTTGTATGGTTGCGAGGCGTGGGCTATGGATAGAGTTGTGCGCAGGAGGATGGATGTGTTGGAAATGAGATGTTTGAGGACAATGTGTGGTGTGAGGTGGTTTGATCGAGTAAGTAACGTAAGGGTAAGAGAGATGTGTGGAAATAGAAAGAGCGTGGTTGAGAGAGCAGAAGAGGGTGTTTTGAAATGGTTTGGGCACATGGAGAGAATGAGTGAGGAAAGATTGACCAAGAGGATATATGTGTCGGAGGTGGAGGGAACGAGGAGAAGAGGGAGACCAAATTGGAGGTGGAAAGATGGAGTGAAAAAGATTTTGTGTGATCGGGGCCTGAACATGCAGGAGGGTGAAAGGAGGGCAAGGAATAGAGTGAATTGGAGCGATGTGGTATACCGGGGTTGACGTGCTGTCAGTGGATTGAATCTGGGCATGTGAAGCGTCTGGGGTAAACCATGGAAAGCTGTGTAGGTATGTATATTTTGCGTGTGTGGACGTATGTATATACATGTGTATGGGGGGGGGGTTGGGCCATTTCTTTCGTCTGTTTCCTTGCGCTACCTCGCAAACGCGGGAGACAGCGGCAAAAAAAAAAAAAAAAAGAAATATATATATATATATATATATATATATATATATATATATATATATATATATATATATATATATATATATATATATATATATGAATAAAGTGCATATGAACGCGCACCTTCATAGAACATACAAACCTCCAACAGCCAGGATCGAACCTGGGACTCTTGTGCCACAGGCGGGAATGCTACTGCTAGGCTATGTGCCTGGCCCATATTGTTGATTGTTGAAGGTTTGCATGTTTTATGATATATATATATATATATATATATATATATATATATATATATATATATATATATATATATATATATATATATATATATATATATATATATATATATATATATATATATATATATATATATATATATATATATATATATATATCCCTGGGGATAGGGGATGAAGAATACTTCCCACGTATTCCCTGCGTGTCGTAGAAGGCGACTAAAAGGGGAGGGAGCGGGAGGCTGGAAATCCTCCCCTCTCGTTTTTTTTTTTTTTTTTTTTTAATTTTCCAAAAGAAGGAACAGAGGGGGGCAGGTGAGGATATTCCACAAAAGTCCCAGTCCTCTGTTCTTAACGCTACCTCGCTAATGCGGGAAATGGCGGATAGTTTAAAAGAAAAAGAAAGATTGTGCAAAGGCAAAGGGGATAAAGGTGAGTGTTGAAATTAGAGAGGTATAAGTTTGTTGAGTATTCCTGGGAAATCACATTGGAGGGTATTGATTGAGAGGGTGATGGCAAGCACTGAGCATCAGATTGGGGAAGAGCAGTGCGGTTTCAGAAGTGGTAGAGGATGTGTGGATCAGATATTACCTATGAAGAATTTATGTGAGAAATATTTAGAAAAGCAAATGCATTTGTATGTAGCATTCATGGATCTGGAGAAGTCATATGATAGATTTGATAGAGATGCTCTGTGAAAGGTGTTAAGAGTATATGGTGTGGGAGGCAAGTTGCTAGAAGGAGTGAAAAGTTTTTATCGAGGATGTAAGGCATGTGTACGAGTAGGAAGAAAGGAAAGTGATTGGTTCCCAGTGAATGTCGGCTTGCGGCAGGGGTGCATGATGTTTCCATGGTTGTTTGATTTGTTTATGGATGAGGTTGCTAGGGAGGTAAATGCAAGAGTTTTGGAGAGAGGGGCAGGTATCAGTCTGTTGTGGATGAGAAGGAAGTGAGTGAGATGTTCGCTGATGATGCAGCGCTGGTGGCTGATTCGGGTGAGAAACTGCAGAAGCTGGTGACTGAGTTTGTTAAAGTGTGTGAAATAAGAAAGCTGAGAGTAAATGTGAATAAGAGCAAGGTTATTAGGTACAGTAGGGTTGAGGGACAAGTCAATGGGGAAGTAAGTTTGAATTGAGAAAAACTGGAGGAAGTGAAGTGCTTTAGATATCTGGGAGTGGATTTGGCAGTGGAAGGAACCATGGAAGCGGAAGTGAGTCACAGGATGGGGGAGGGAGCGGAAGTTCTTTGAGCGTTGAAAAATGTGTGGAAGGCGAGAACGTCATCTCGGAAAGCAAGAATGGGTATGTTTGAAGGAAGAGTGGTTCCGACAATGTTATATGGTTGCGAGGCATGGGCTATATATAGAGTTGTGCGGTGGAGGGTGGATGTGCTGGAAATGAGATGTTTGAGGACAATATGTGGTGAGAGGTGGTTTGATCGAGTAAGTAATGAAAGTTTAAGAGAGATGTGTGGTAATAAAATGAGTATGGTTGCGAGAGCAGAAGATTGTGTTTTGAAAATGGTTTGGTCACATGGAGAGAATGAGCAAGGAAAGATTGACAAAGACGATATATGTGTCAAAGGTGGAGGGAACGAGGAGCGGTGGGAAACCAAATCAGATGTGGAAAGATGGAGTGAAAAAGATTTTGAGTGATTGGGGCCTGAACATGCAGGAGGGTGAAAGGCGTGCAAGGAATAAAGTGAATTGGAACGATGTGGTATACCGGGGTCGA
>NC_092269.1:25599346-25609756 GCF_036320965.1 Panulirus ornatus
GGCTTTATTGCAATTATATGTCTTCCACCTCCTTCCAACAGTGCAGATTAAATTAAAATCTACCAGGCCTAGTGACACTCACCAAGTGCTAGGAATATGTACTGATTCACCCTTATCTATTTCCTCGAAGATTTTCATTTTCTACATGAAGGCAAACGCAGTATGCTTCAATTCCACAACATTAGACCCACATGTTAGAATCTATGAAAATAGCTCACAGAGAATTGAGAAAAGGTATGTAGCATTACTACCACATGTTTAGGTGATAATAACTGGTGTATGCTTTTGCAGCATAGGGTAAACAAAGCTGCCAATTTTGGAATCTCATTCTCAAAGTTGGTGGTAATTTCGAATACAATAGACAAAAATTTTCCAAGTTAATGTGTTTAAGAAATACTGTATAGACTTTCAATAATCTACATGTAAATGTCATGACATGATTCTTTTTTCTTTTGAAGGCATCTTACTAATACATTAATGCTGCAGCATTGATATTATCTGTATTATACCCGTGTACCTGACCCAGTTAGCTGTCTTTTCTTTCTGCCTCACCACATGGATTACTGGCGTTCTGTCCACAGACATGCAATAATGCCTTGTCATGCATAACTCTTGACAACACTTAGCTCACACAGCTCATTCTTTGTAAGTAGATTTTCCTGCAGTGAGCACTATGCACTGGCCCTGCCTTTTGGCAAAATGGTAGGAGCAATAGATAGAAGTAGTTGGTAGGAGCATTTAGGCAGGAGCATTAGGTAGAGGTATTAGGTAGGAACATTAAGCAGGAGCATTAGGTAGAAGTAGTCACAAGGAAAATTAGGTAGGAGCCTCTGCAATCATTGCATTGGAGTTGCTCTTTGCCAGTGGCCTGTTGAGGGTAAGGCACTGGAGGATGGGAAGTGGTACTGGAGTTTTGCTAGTTGTGGAGAGACTGTTGCCATGACCAGCCCTTTGAGGTAGTTCCAGTTGGAAACGGGCTTCAGAGATATAGATAAACTGGAGGAGGTGAAGTGTTTTAGATATCTGGGAGTGGATTTGGCAGCAGATGGAACCATGGAAGTGGAAGTGAGTCACAGGGTGGAGGAGGGGGCGAAAGTTCTGGAAGCGTTGAAAAATGTGTGGAAGGTGAGAACATTATCTCGGAAAGCAAAAATGGGTATGTATAAGGGAATAGTGGTTCCAACAATGTTGTGTGGTTGCGAGGCGTGGGCTGTGGATGGGGTTGTGTGGGGGAGGTTGGGTGTGTTGGAGGTGAGATGTTTGAGGACGGTATGTGGTGTGAGGTTCTTTGATCGAGTAAGTGGTGTAGGGGAAAGAGAGATGTGTGGTAGTGAAAAGAGTGTGGTGAGAGAGCAGAACGGGGTGTATTTGGGTGGTTTGGTCCTATGGAGGGAGTGAGTGGGGAAAGATTGAAAAGGAGGGTATATGTGTCTGAGGTGGAGGGAGTGAGGAGAGGTGGGAGACCAAATTGGAGGTGGAAGGGAGGAGTGGGGGAGATTTTGAGCGATCGGGGCCTGAGCATGCAGGAGGGCGGGGGGCTATAGGGAGTGGAGTGAATTGGAACGATGTGGTATACCGGGGTCGACGTGCTGTCAATGGATTGAACCAGGGCATGTGAAGCATCTGAGGTAAACCATGGAAAGTTTTGTGGGGCCTGGATGAGGAAGGGGAGCTGTGGTTTTGGTGCATTTTGCATGACAGCTGGAGACTGAGTGTGAATGAGTGTGATCTTTGTTGTTTTTCCCTGGTGCTACCTTGTGCGCGTGCTGGGGGAGGAGGTTGTCGTTTCATGTGTGGTGGGGTGGCGGCGGGAGTGGGTGAAGGCGGCGGGTGTGAATTGTGTGCATGTGTCTATATGTATATGTCTGTGTATGTATATATATGCATACGTTGAAATGTATAGGTATGTATATGTGCGTGTGTGGACTTGTATGTATATACATGTGTGTGTGAGTGGCTTGGGCCATTCTTTCGTCTGTTTCCGTGCGCTACCTCGCTAACGCGGGAGACTGCGACAAAGTATAAGAATATATATATATATATATATATATATATATATATATATATATATATATATATATATATATATATATATATATATATATATATACATAAAGTAGTATAGCAGCCTCGTTCATCTTAACGCATTCACAGTTTCTAGGTTGTTTCCGCTATTATCTTTTTCTTCTTCGGACCATCAGATCTACTCTTGGCGGAAATGACGTTTTGAAAGCAAATATTTGCAAATCGATTTACTCTAGTCTTGCAAAATGGACTTATATATTGGCAGGGAAGGTTGAATCCCTGAGTGATATATATATATATATATATATATATTTTTTTTTTTTTTTTTTTTTTAATTTTCCAAAAGAAGGAACAGAGAAGGGGGCCAGGTGAGGATATTCCCTCTAAGGCCCAGTCCTCTGTTGATAACGCTACCTCGCTAATGCGGGAAATGGCGAATAGTACGAAAGAAAGAAAGAAAGAAGATATATATATATATATATATATATATATATATATATATATATATATATATATATATATATATATATATATATATATACTTTTTTTTTTTTTTTTATACTTTGTCGCTGTCTCCCGCGTTTGCGAGGTACCGCAAGGAAACAGACGAAAGAAATGGCCCAACCCCCCCCATACACATGTATATACATACGTCCACACACGCAAATATACATACCTACACAGCTTTCCATGGTTTACCCCAGACGCTTCACATGCCTTGATTCAATCCACTGACAGCACGTCAACCCCGGTATACCACATCGCTCCAATTCACTCTATTCCTTGCCCTCCTTTCACCCTCCTGCATGTTCAGGCCCCGATCACACAAAATCTTTTTCACTCCATCTTTCCACCTCCAATTTGGTCTCCCTCTTCTCCTCGTTCCCTCCACCTCCGACACATATATCCTCTTGGTCAATCTTTCCTCACTCATTCTCTCCATGTGCCCAAACCACTTCAAAACACCCTCTTCTGCTCTCTCAACCACGCTCTTATTATTTCCACACATCTCTCTTACCCTTACGTTACTCACTCGATCAAACCACCTCACACCACACATTGTCCTCAAACATCTCATTTCCAGCACATCCATCCTCCTGCGCACAACTCTATCCATAGCCCACGCCTCGCAACCATACAACATTGTTGGAACCACTATTCCGTCAAACATATCCATTTTTGCTTTCCGAGATAATGTTCTCGACTTCCACACATTCTTCAAGGCCCCCAGAATTTTCGCCCCCTCCCCCACCCTATGATCCACTTCCGCTTCCATGGTTCCATCCGCTGCCAGATCCACTCCCAGATATCTAAAACACTTCACTTCCTCCAGTTTTTCTCCATTCAAACTCACCTCCCAATTGACTTGACCCTCAACCCTACTGTACCTAATAACCTTGCTCTTATTCACATTTACTCTTAACTTTCTTCTTCCACACACTTTACCAAACTCAGTCACCAGCTTCTGCAGTTTCTCACATGAATCAGCCACCAGCGCTGTATCATCAGCGAACAACAACTGACTCACTTCCCAAGCTCTCTCATCCCCAACAGACTTCATACTTGCCCCTCTTTCCAAAACTCTTGCATTTACCTCCGTAACAACCCCATCCATAAAGAAATTAAACAACCATGGAGACATCACACACCCCTGCCGCAAACCTACATTCACTGAGAACCAATCACTTTCCTCTCTTCCTACACGTACACATGCTTACATCCTCGATAAAAACTTTTCACTGCTTCTAACAACTTTCCTCCCACACCATATATTCTTAATACCTTCCACAGAGCATCTCTATCAACTCTATCATATGCCTTCTCCAGATCCATAAATGCTACATACAAATCCATTTGCTTTTCTAAGTATTTCTCACATACATTCTTCAAAGCAAACACCTGATCCACACATCCTCTACCACTTCTGAAACCACACTGCTCTTCCCCAATCTGATGCTCTGTACATGCCTTCACCCTCTCAATCAATACCCTCCCATATAATTTACCAGGAATACTCAACAAACTTATACCTCTGTAATTTGAGCACTCACTCTTATCCCCTTTGCCTTTGTACAATGGCACTATGCACGCATTCCGCCAATCCTCAGGCACCTCACCATGAGTCATACATACATTAAATAACCTTACCAACCAGTCAACAATACAGTCACCCCCTTTTTTAATAAATTCCACTGCAATACCATCCAAACCTGCTGCCTTGCCGGCTTTCATCTTCCGCAAAGCTTTCACTACCTCTTCTCTGTTTACCAAATCAATTTCCCTAACCCTCTCACTTTGCACACCACCTCGACCAAAGCACCCTATATCTGCCACTCTATCATCAAACACACATATATATATATATATATATATATATATATATATATATATATATATATATATATATATATATATATATATATATATATATATATATATATATATATATATTATATATATATATATATATATATATATATATATATATATATATATATATATATATATATATATATATATATATATATATATATATAAATATATATCTGACTGTGCACCTTAAAGATTAGTGTAGCTGTAAGGGATATATATTTGTTCTCTGTTTACAAACTGTTGTCAATACATTGATAGCTTCACCTGATATGAGCGCAGCCTTGGATGCTCTTTTTCCCTGTCATAACAACTTTTATGAGTGCCAGTATAACATGGACAACAGGTGAATCCCATGATTAGTAATACCACAAATTTAATGTTTCAGTTTCGTTTAATATATCATTTGATTATTTTTCACCGTGGAGGATACCACTGTGTTGGCAAAGAAAAGAAGTTGTTTAGTAAGCATATAAATGTAAATGATTAGCACTGTGCTGGCAAAAAAAAAAAAAAAGTTTAGTTAGCAGGTAAAAAAAAAGATAAATTGAGCTGTGAACTCTTAGAATAAATCTATACTTTTAAATCTGACATGTTGCTTTTAAATAAAGATGATTCTGATATAAAACTTGAAAGATGTTGCAATCATAATCTTAACCACAAAAGTAGTCTGATTTTAAAGGCTAATGGAGAAATGATCTGGATGAAGGGGTTCATGTAGATTCATCTCATATATGTGTGTTTGGTTACCTCATTAGATTAGGAAGGTTACTTAAGTACTACTGTTTGTAAGACTGTGACCATGTTGGTTGTAGTGATAGAACGAACTTTGTGATACTGTGATACTAATGAGCTGCAATTTTTACATCTATCATGCTCATGCATTACTTGTACCTTGATATTTCCCCTAATATTTTTTCCTCCTTTAGACTCTTGACTTAAGGAAACTTAGAAAGTGGAGGTTCAGCTAGACATTATGATACTAAGTAACTCATAAATTTGTTTCTAAGAAACCACCAGCCATCATATAATAGATCCCAGGCTGAGCTAGTCAGGGATGGGCTCCTTTCCCCTGTTGTGCATTCATCGTTCTTCCAATTTTTCCAGTGTTTCGACCAGTTGATCAGTTATCTTTCTTTCTGGGAACTGCAGAGACTAAAAGGTGTATCTCAGATGTAAGAGTTCTTCATTGCTTAAACGACTAACCCCAGAACCCCTGGTCCTGGAACCCATGCAGCTTAAGGCTGCATGACGTTGACTAGCATCAACAGGATAAACTCCCTTTTAGGCAAGAGGTTCTTCAAGGAGACTGTGCCCTCTTTCATCAAATGATGATACAGTCTCGCAAAAGGTGATTCTTCACCATATTTTCCCTATATCTTCACACATACAGAATAGACTTAAACACTAGATTTTTTACAATTTTCCTGTAATACTTTATGTGAAAGGATTATTAACCATATATAAAGTTTGAGCGGGAGCAGGTGGCTGGAAATCCTCCCCTCTCATTTTTTTTTTTTTTAATTTTCCAAAAGAAGGAACAGAGAAGGGGGCCAGGTGAAGATATTCCCCAGTTATCTGTTCTTAACGATAACTCGCTAACGCGGGAAATGGCGAATAGTATGATATATATATATATATACATATATATATATATATATATATATATATATATATATATATATATATATATATATATATATATATATATATATATATATATATATGTATATATATATATATATATATATATATATATATATATATATATATATATATATATATATATATATATATATATATATATATATTTTTTTTTTTTTTTTTCATACTATTCGCTATTTCCCGCATTAGCGAGGTAGCGTTAAGAACAGAGGACTGGGCCTTTGAGTGAACATCCTCACTTGGCCCCCTTCTCTCTTCCTTCTTTTGGAAAATGAAAAACGAGAGGGGAGGATTTCCAGCCCCCGCTCCCTTCCCTTTTCGTCGCCTTCTACGACACGCAGGGAATACGTGGGAAGTATTCTTAATCCCCTATCCCCAGGGATAATATATATATATATATATATATATATATATATATATATATATATATATATATATATATATATATATATATATATATATATTTTTTTTTTTTTCATACTATTCGCTATTTCCCGCAATAGCGAGGTAGCGTTAAGAACAGAGGACTGGGCCTTTGAGGGAATATCCTCACCTGGACCTCTCCTCTGTTCCTTCTTTTGGAAAAAAAAAAAAAAAAAAAAAAAAAAAACGAGAGGGGAGGATTTCCAGCCCCCCGCTCCCTTCCCTTTTAGTCGCCTTCTACGACACGCAGGGAATACGTGGGAAGTATTCTTTCTCCCCTATCCCCTATCCCCAGGGAATATATATATATATATATATATATATATATATATATATATATATATATATATATATATATATATATATATATATATATATATATATATATATATATATATATATATATATTATCCCTGGGGATAGGGGATTAAGAATACTTCCCACGTATTCCCTGCGTGTCGTAGAAGGCAACAAAAAGGGGAGGGAGCGGGGGGGCTGGAAATCCTCCCCTCTCGTTTTTTTTTTTTTTCCAAAAAGAAGGAACAGAAGGGGCCAGGTGAGGACATTCCAAAAAAGGCCCAATCCTCTGTTCCTAACGCTACCTCGCTAACGCGGGAAATGGCGAATAGTTTAAAAGAAAAAAAATATATATATATATATATATATAAAGCCTGATTAATTTGATGTTGCCTTTTCATCTCTTGTGAATTATATCAGCAACATAATAGTTTGGGATAATACCAAAATATATTGTTAGGTAAAGGAACTAAAGAAAATGGAGTATTTGCAGGAGTAACTATACATATTTTCAATTTTTGTTTCCAGACAAATTTCATCATGTTACAATAAGTCTAATGAAAAAATTCATATATCATTACAATAAATAGTTTAAGTGAAAGGTAAATAATGATATTCATCATCAAATTTGACATTTATAGCTTGATCATGCATGGCTTTGTGATTCATAGTGTGAAACTCAGACAAATGACTGGAGTGGGGGAGGGATGGGATGTATTTAGGGAAGCTGTGATGGCTTGTGCAAAATATGCTTGTGCCATGAGAAGCGTGGGAGGTGGGCAGATTAGAAAGGTTAGTGAGTGGTGGGATGAAGATGTAAGATTATTAGTGAAAGAGAAGAAAGAGGCATTTGCAGGGAAATAATGCAAATGAATCGGAGATGTATAAAAGAAAGAGACAGGAGGTCAAGAGAAAGGTGCAAGAGGCGAAAGAGAGGACAAATGAGGGTTGGGGTGAGAGATTATCATTAAGTTTTAGGGAGAATAAAAAGATTTTTTGGAAGGAGGTAAATAAAGTGCGTAGGACAAGGGAACAAATGGAAACATCAGTGAAGGGGGCTAATGGGGAGGTGATGACAAGTAGTGGTGATGTGAGAAGGAGATGTAGTGAGTATTTTGAAGGTTTCTTGTTGTGTTTGATGATAGAGTGGCAGGATTAGTGTGTTTTGGTCGAGGTGGTGTGCAGAGTGAGAGGGTTAGGGAGAATGATTTGGTAAACAGAGAAAAGGTAGTAAAAGCTTTGCAGAAGATGAAAGCCGGCAAGGCAGCGGGTTTGGATGGTATTGCAGTGAAATTTATTAAAAAAAGGGGGTGGCTGCATTGTTGACTGGGAGTAGGGTTATTTAATGTATGTATGACACATGGTGAGGGGCCTGAGGATTGGCGGAATGCTTTCATAGTGCCATTGTACAAAGGCAAAGGGTATAAATGTGAGTGCTCATATTGCAGAGGTATAACTTTGTTGATTATTTCTGAGAAGTAATATGGGAGGTATTGATTGAGAAGGTGAAGGCACGTACAGAGCATTAGATTGGGGAAGAACAGTGTTGTTTCAGAAGTGGTAGAGGATGTGTGGATCAGGTATTTGCTTTGAGGAACGTATGTGAAAAATATTTAGAAAAGCAAATGGATTTGTATGTACCATTAGTGGATCTGGAGAAGGCATATGATAGAGTTGATAGAGATGCTCTGTGGAACGTATTAAGAATATATGGTGTGGGAGGTAAGTTGTTAGAAGCAGTGAAAAGTTTTTATAGAGGATGTAAGGTATGTGCATGAGTAGGAAGAGAGGAAAGAGATTGGTTCTCAGTGAATGTAGGTTTGTAGCAGGGGTGTGTGATGTCTCCATGGTTGTTTAATTTGTTTATGGATTGGATTGTTAGGGAGGTGAATGCAAGAGATCTGGAAATAGGGGCAATCATGCAGTGTGTCTTGAATGAGAGAACTTAAGAAGTGAGTCATTTCTTCGCTGATGATACAGCGCTGGTGGCTGATTCGTGTGAGAAACTGCAGAAGCTGGTGACTGAGTGTGGTAAAGTGTGTGAAAGAAGAAAGCTGAGAGTATATGTGAATAAGAGCAAGGCAATTAGGCACAGCAGGGTTGAGGGACAAGTCAATTGGGAGGAAAGTGTGAATGGAAAAAACTGGAGGAAGTGAAGTGTTTTAGATATCTGGGAGAGGATTTGACAGCGGATGGAACCATGGAAGCGGAAGTGAATCATAGGGTGGGGGAGGTGCTAAAGTTCTGGGAGCGTTGAAGAATGTGTGGAGGTCGATAACTTATCTTGGAAAGCAAAAATGGGTTTGATTGAAGGAACAGTAGTTACAGCAATGTTATATGGTTGTGAAGCGTGGGCTGTGGATAGAGTTGTGCGGAGGAGGGTGGATGTATTGGAAATGAGATGGGAATGAATAAAGGCATAGCGTATAAATCATGTACATGTGTATATATATATATATATATATATATATATATATATATATATATATATATATATATATATATATACTCTATCCACACCCCACGCTTCACAACCATATATATATATATATATATATATATATATATATATATATATATATATATATATATATATATATATATATATATATATATATATATATATATATATATATATATATGTCTGTGTGTGTATATATGTATAAGTTGAGATGTATAGGTATGTATATTTGCATATGTGGACGTGTATGTATATAAAAGTGTATGTGGGTGGGATGCGCCATTCTTTCGTCTGTTTCCTTTCGCTACCTCGGTAAAGCGGGAGATAGCGACATAGCAAAATGAATAAATATAAAGAATATATATATATATATTAGGTGCAGTAGGGTTGAGGGTCAAGTCAATTGGGAGGTGAGTTTGAATGGAGAAAAACTGGAGGAAGTGAAGTGTTTTAGATATCTGGGAGTGGATCTGGCAGCGGATGGAACCATGGAAGCGGAAATGGATCATAGGGTGGGGGAGGGGGCGAAAATTCTGGGGGCCTTGAAGAATGTGTGGAGTCGAGAACATTATCTCGGAAAGCAAAAATGGGTATGTTTGAAGGAATAGTGGTTCCAACAATGTTGTATGGTTGCGAGGCGTGGGCTATGGATAGAGTTGTGCGCAGGAGGATGGATGTGCTGGAAATGAGATGTTTGAGGACAATGTGTGGTGTGAGGTGGTTTGATCGAGTGAGTAACGTAAGGGTAAGAGAGATGTGTGGAAATAAAAAGAGCGTGGTTGAGAGAACAGAAGAGGGTGTTTTGAAGTGGTTTGGGCACATGGAGAGAATGAGTGAGGAAAGATTGACCAAGAGGATATATGTGTCGGGGGTGGAGGGAACGAGGAGAAGAGGGAGACCAAATTGGAGGTGGAAAGATGGAGCGAAAAAGATTTTGTGTGATCGGGGCCTGAACATGCAGGAGGGTGAAAGGAGGGCAAGGAATAGAGTGAATTGGAGCGATGTGGTATACCGGGGTTGACGTGCTGTCAGTGGATTGAATCAAGGCATGTGAAACGTCTGGGGTAAACCATGGAAAGCTGTGTAGGTATGTATATTTGCGTGTGTGGACGTATGTATATACATGTGTATGGGGGGGGGGTTGGGCCATTTCTGTTTCCTTGCGCTAT
>NC_092269.1:25612356-25614856 GCF_036320965.1 Panulirus ornatus
GAACCCACCCCCATACACATGTATATACATACACGTCCACACACGCAAATATACATACCTATACATCTCAATGTACACATATATATACACACACAGACATATACATATATACACATGTACATAATTCATACTGTCTCCCTTTATTTATTCCCATCGCCACCTCGCCACACATAGAATAACATCCCCCTCCCCCCTCATGTGTGCGAGGTAGCGCTACGAAAAGACAACAAAGGCCCCATTCCTTCACACTCAGTCTCCAGCTGTCATGTAATAATGCCCGAAACCACAGCTCCCTTTCCACATCCAGGCCCCACGCAACTTTCCATGGTTTACCCCAGACGCTTCATATGCCCTGATTCAATCCACTGACAGCACGTCGACCCTGGTATACCACATTGATCCAATTCACTCTATTCCTTGCCCACCTTTCACCCTCCTGCATGTTCAGGCCCCGATCACTCAAAATCTTTTTCACTCTATCTTTCCACCTCCAATTTGGTCTCCCACTTCTCCTCGTTCCCTCCACCTCCGACACATATATCCTCATGCTCAATCTTTCCTCACTCATTCTCTCCATGTGCCCAAACCATTTCAAAACACCCTCTTCTGCTCTCTTCACCACACTCTTTATATTTCCACACATCTCTCTTACCCTTACGTTACTTACTCGATCAAACCACCTCACACCACATATTGTCCTCAAACATCTCATTTCCAGTACATCCACCCTCCTGCGCACAACTCTATCCATAGCCCACGCCTCGCAACCATACAACATTGTTGGAACCACTATTCCTTCAAACATACCCATTTTTGCTTTCCGAGATAATGTTCTCGACTTCCAAACATTCTTCAAGTCTCCCAGGATTTTCGCCCCCCTCCCCCACCCTATGATTCACTTCCGCTTCCATGGTTCCATCCGCTGCCAGATCCACTCCCAGATATCTAAAACACTTTACTTCCTCCACTTTTTCTCCATTCAAACTTACCTCCCAATTGACTTGACCCTCAACCCTACTGTACCTAATAATCTTGCCCTTATTCACATTTACTCTTAACTTTCTTCTTTCACATACTTTACCAAACTCAGTCACCAGCTTCTGCAGTTTCTCACATGAATCAGCCACCAACTCTGTATCATCAGCGAACAACAGCTGACTCACTTCCCAAGCTCTCTCATCCACAACAGACTGCATACTTGCCCCTCTTTCCAAAACTCCTGCATTCACCTCCCTAACAACCCCATCCATAAACAAATTAAACAACCATGGAGACATCACACACCCCTGCCGCAAACCTACATTCGCTGAGAACATCACTTTCCTCTCTTCCTACACGTACATATGCCTTACATCCTCGATAAACACTCTTCACTGCTTCTAACAACTTGCCCCCCACACCATATATATATATATATATATATATATATATATATATATATATATATATATATATATATATATATATATATATATATATATATATATATATATATATATATATATATATATATATATATATATATATATATATGGAGCATAGTGCCATTGTACAAAGGCAAAGGGGATAAGAGTGAGTGCTCAAATTACAGAGGTATAAGTTTGTTGAGTATTCCTGGTAAATTATATGGGAGGGTATTGATTGAGAGGGTGAAGGCATGTACAGAGCATCAGATTGGGGAAGAGCAGTGTGGTTTCAGAAGTGGTAGAGGATGTGTGGATCAGGTGTTTGCTTTGAAGAATGTATGGGAGAAATACTTAGAAAAGCAAATGGATTTGTATGTAGCATTTATGGATCTGGAGAAGGCATATGATAGAGTTGATAGAGATGCTCTGTGGAAGGTATTAAGAATATATGGTGTGGGAGGCAAGTTGTTAGAAGCAGTGAAAAGTTTTTATCGATGATGTAAGGCATGTGTACGTGTAGGAAGAGAGGAAAGTGATTGGTTCTCAGTGAATGTAGGTTTGCGGCAGGGGTGTGTGATGTCTCCATGGTTGTTTAATTTGTTTATGGATGGGGTTGTTAGGGAGGTGAATGCAAGAGTTTTGGAGAGAGGGGCAAGTATGAAGTCTGGTGGGGATGAGAGAGCTTGGGAAGTGAGTCAGTTGTTGTTCGCTGATGATACAGCGATGGTGGGTGGCTGATTCATGTGAGAAACTGCAGAAGCTGGTGACTGAGTTTGGTAAAGTGTGTGAAAGAAGAAAGTTAAGAGTAAATGTAAATAAGAGCAAGGTTATTAGGTACAGTAGGGTTGAGGGTCAAGTCAATTGGGAGGTGAGTTTGAATGGAGAAAAGCTATAGGAAGTGAAGTGTTTTAGATATCTGGGAGTGGATCTGGCAGCGGATGGAACCATGGAAGCGGAAGTGGATCATAGGGTGGGGGAGGGGGCGAAAATTCTGGGGGCCTTGAAGAATGTGTGGAAGTCGAGAACATTATCTCGGAAAGCAAAAATGGGTATGTTTGACGGAATAGTGGTTCCAACAATGTTGTATGGTTGCG
>NC_092269.1:25619856-25641079 GCF_036320965.1 Panulirus ornatus
TCAGGATGAACTCTGCATTTATTACCCATATGAAGCCGTATATCAATAAAAACCTTCCACCAGCACGTTAACAATCCCATAAAATATTAATAATAGAACATTTACGATGCCATAGCTTCAATCAACAAAAGAAAAATTCAATAGACTACTTCAACAGGAAAAACATCTGTTTTAACATTATCAATGTACTCGGGGACAACTCGAGTACCATAGACAAATTGATGGTTCCCTTAGAGAAACAGAATTAATCAAGATGACGCAAGGTGGTTCGTGGGTTCTCCTCTATGGCGGGGTTGGCATCGGTGTGAGGCTCCTCCTACTTGGGCTGGCCGCATGGTGGGTGGACATGGCCATTCACTAGGCGGTCGGCCTCGGTGGGAGGTGGTCATCCTCCGGGCCGGCTGCGCCATGGGGTTGAGTCGGCGGACCTCCGATTAAACTATCTATTCTATGTGCATGTCTTGGTGGAGGACTATCTCTAGTCTGTCTTATCTTCTCGCACTCTTCAGTCGTGGCTGCTGTGCCGACTGGTCGGTGTTTGCCGCCACGTCGGCCTAATGCCCACAATATCTTTTCTTTCTATTATCTATTTCTTTATTATTTATCTTTGTTACTATAGCATCAGAATTGCACTTCATATTTTTTTCTTTTTAGAATAGGTAGATAGGAATGATGGCTTCAGTCATAAAGTAAATAGGGTTGCAAGCCTAATGACCTTCCTCATAGGCCGTAAAACCCAACAAAACAAACAACAAACAACAACAACAACTAAATGTCAGCTTTGTGAGCAAGACCCTGGGCTGGGGGTCGTAACGGTAAGGCGATAAAGTTCTCCCATTATTCCTCGTATTTTCCTTCACCTACACTCTCATTTCTCTCCAAGGTGATCAATATATATATATATATATATATATATATATATAGTGATGGGTGATTTGAATGCAAAGGTGAGTAATGTGGCAGTTGAGGGAATAATTGGTATGCATGGGGTGTTCAGTGTTGTAAATGGAAATGGTGAAGAGCTTGTAGATTTATGTGCTGAAAAAGGACTGATGATTGGGAATACCTGGTTTAAAAAGCGAGATATACATAAGTATACTTATGTAAGTAGGAGAGATGGCCAGAGAGCGTTATTGGATTACGTGTTAATTGACAGGCGTGCGAAAGTGAGACTTTTGGATGTTAATGTGCTGAGAGGTGCAACTGGAGGGATGTCCGATCATTATCTTGTGGAGGCTAAGGTGAAGATTAGTATGGGTTTTCAGAAAAGAGGAGTGGATGTTGGGGTGAAGAAGGTGGTGAGAGTGAGTGAGCTTGGGAAGGAGACCTGTGTGGGGAAGTACCAGGAGAGACTGTGTACAAAATGGAAAAAGGTGAGAACAATGGAAGTAAGGGGAGTGGGGGAGGAATGGGATGTATTTAGGGAATCAGTGATGGATTGCGCAAAAGATGCTTGTGGCATGAGAAGAGTGGGAGGGGGGCTGTTTAGAAAGGGTAGTGAGTGGTGGGATGAAGAAGTAAGAGTATTAGTGAAAGAGAAGAGAGAGGCATTTGGACGATTTTTGCAGGGAAAAAATGCAATTGAGTGGGAGAAGTATAAAAGAAAGAGACAGGAGGTCAAGAGAAAGGTGCAAGAGGTGAAAAAAAGGGCAAATGAGAGTTGGGGTGAGAGACTATCAGTAAATTTTAGGGAGAATAAAAAGATGTTCTGGAAGGAGGTAAATAGGGTGCGTAAGACAAGGGAGCAAATGGGAACTTCAGTGAAGGGCGTAAATGGGGAGGTGATAACAAGTAGCGGTGATGTGAGAAGGAGATGGAATGAGTATTTTGAAGGTTTGTTGAATGTGTCTGATGACAGAGTGGCAGATATAGGGTGTTTGGGTCGAGGTGGTGTGCAAAGTGAGAGGGTTAGGGAAAATGATTTGGTAAACAGAGAAGAGGTAGTAAAAGCTTTGCGGAAGATGAAAGCCGGCAAGGCAGCAGGTTTGGATGGTATTGCAGTGGAATTTATTAAAAAAGGGGGTGACTGTATTGTTGACTGGTTGGTAAGGTTATTTAATGTATGTATGACTCATGGTGAGGTGCCTGAGGATTGGCGGAATGCGTGCATAGTGCCATTGTACAAAGGCAAAGGGGATAAGAGTGAGTGCTCAAATTACAGAGGTATAAGTTTGTTGAGTATTCCTGGTAAATTATATGGGAGGGTATTGATTGAGAGGGTGAAGGCATATACAGAGCATCAGATTGGGGAAGAGCAGTGCGGTTTCAGAAGTGGTAGAGGATGTGTGGATCAGGTGTTTGCTTTGAAGAATGTATGTGAGAAATACTTAGAAAAGCAAATGGATTTGTATGTAGCATTTATGGATCTGGAGAAGGCATATGATAGAGTTGATAGAGATGCTCTGTGGAAGGTATTAAGAATATATGGTGTTGGAGGCAAGTTGTTAGAAGCAGTGAAAAGTTTTTATCGAGGATGTAAGGCATGTGTACGTGTAGGAAGAGAGGAAAGTGATTGGTTCTCAGTGAATGTAGGTTTGCGGCAGGGGTGTGTGATGTCTCCATGGTTGTTTAATTTGTTTATGGATGGGGTTGTGAGGGAGGTAAATGCAAGAGTCCTGGAAAGAGGGGCAAGTATGAAGTCTGTTGGGGATGAGAGAGCTTGGGAAGTGAGTCAGTTGTTGTTCGCTGATGATACAGCGCTGGTGGCTGATTCATGTGAGAAACTGCAGAAGCTGGTGACTGAGTTTGGTAAAGTGTGTGGAAGAAGAAAGTTGAGAGTAAATGTGAATAAGAGCAAGGTTATTAGGTACAGTAGGGGTGAGGGTCAAGTCAATTGGGAGGTGAGTTTGAATGGAGAAAAACTGGAGGAAGTGAAGTGTTTTAGATATCTGGGAGTGGATCTGTCAGCGGATGGAACCATGGAAGCGGAAGTGGATCATAGGGTGGGGGAGGGGGCGAAAATTTTGGGAGCCTTGAAAAATGTGTGGAAGTCGAGAACATTATCTCGGAAAGCAAAAATGGGTATGTTTGAGGGAATAGTGGTTCCAACAATGTTGTATGGTTGCGAGGCGTGGGCTATGGATAGAGATGTGCGCAGGAGGATGGATGTGCTGGAAATGAGATGTTTGAGGACAATGTGTGGTGTGAGGTGGTTTGATCGAGTAAGTAACGTAAGGGTAAGAGAGATGTGTGGAAATAAAAAGAGCGTGGTTGAAAGAGCAGAAGAGGGTGTTTTGAAATGGTTTGGGCACATGGAGAGAATGAGTGAGGAGAGATTGACCAAGAGGATATATGTGTCGGAGGTGGAGGGAACGAGGAGAAGAGGGAGACCAAATTGGAGGTGGAAAGATGGAGTGAAAAAGATTTTGTGTGATCGGGGCCTGAACATGCAGGAGGGTGAAAGGAGGGCAAGGAATAGAGTGAATTGGAGTCATGTGGTATACAGGGGTTGACGTGCTGTCAGTGGATTGAATCAGGGCATGTGAGGCGTCTGGGGTGAACCATGGAGAGCTGTGTGGGTATGTATATTTGCGTGTGTGGACGTGTGTATGTACATGTGTAGGGGGGGGGGGGGTTGGGCCATTTCTTTCGTCTGTTTCCTTGCGCTACCTCGCAAACGCGGGAGACAGCGACAAAGTATAAAAAAAAAAAAAAAAAATATATATATATATATATATATATATATATATATATATATATATATATATATATTGATTTGGTGAACAGAGAGGTAGCAAAAGCTTTGCGGAAGATGAAAGCCGGCAAGGCAGCGGGCTTGGATGGTAATGCAGTGGAATATATCAAAAAGGGGGTGATTGTATTGTTGACTGGTTGGCAAGGTTATTTAATGTATGTATGACTCATGGTGAGGTGCCGGAGGATTGGCGGAATGCTTGCTTAGTGCCATTGTACAAAGGCAAAGAGGATAAAAGTGAGTGCTCAAATTACAGAGGTATAAGTTTGTTGAGTATTCCTGGGAAATCATATGGGAGGGTATTGATTGAGAGGGTGAAGGCATGTACAGAGCACCAGATTGGGGAAGGGCAGTGTGGTTACAGAAGTGGTAGAGGATGTGTGGATCAGGAGTTTGCTTTGAAGAATGTATGTGAGAAATACTTAGAAAAGCAAATTGATTTGTATGTAGCATTTATGGATCTGGAGAAGGCATATGATAGAGTTGATAGAGATGCTCTGTGGAAGGTATTAAGAATATATGGTGTGGGAGGCAAGATGTTAGAAGAAGTGAAAAGTTTCTTTTATCGAGGATATAAAGCATGTGTACGTGTAGGAAGAGAGGAAAGTGATTGGTTCTCAGTGAATGTAGGTTTGCGGCAGGGGTGCGTGATGTCTCCATGGTTGTTTAATGTGTTTATGCATGGGGTTGTTAAGGAGGTGAATGCAAGAGTTTTGGAAAGAGGGGCAAGTATGCAGTCTGTTGTGGATGAGAGAACTTGGGAAGTGAGTCAGTTGTTGTTCGCTGATGATACAGCGCTGGTGGCTGATTCGGGTGAGAAACTGCAGAAGCTGGTGACTGACTTTGGTAAAGTGGGGGAATGAAGAAAGCTGAGAGTAAATGTGAATAAGAGCAAGGTTATTAGGTACAGTAGGGTTGAGGGACAAGTCAACTGGGAGGTAAGTTTGAATGCAGATAAACTGGAGGAAGTGAAGTGTTCTAGATATCTGGGAGTGGATTTGGCAGCGGATGGAACCATGAAAGCGGAAGTGAATCATAGGGTGGGGGAAGGCGCGAAAGTTCTGGGAGCGTTGAAGAATGTGTGGAAGTCGAGAACGTTATCTTGGAAAGCAATAATTGGTATGTTTGAAGGAATAGAGGTTCCAACAATGTTATATGGTTGCGAGGAGTGGGCTATAGATAGAGTTGTGCGGAGGAGAGTGGATGTGCTGGAAATGAGATGTTTGAGGACAATATGTGGTGTGAAGTGGTTTGATCGAATAAGTAATGAAAGGGTGATAGATATGTGTGGTAATAAAAAGAGTGTGGTTGAGTGAGCAGAAGAGGGTGTTTGGAAATGGTTTGGTCACATGGAGAGAATGAGTGAGGAAAGATTGACCAAGAGGATATATGTGTCAGAGGTGGAGGGAACGAAGAGAACTGAGAGACCAAATTGGAGGTGGAAAGATGGAGTGAAAAAGATTTTGAGTGATTGGGGCCTGAACATGCAGGAGGGAGAGAGGAGTGCAAGGAATAGAGTGAATTGGAACGATGTGGTATACCGGGATCGACGTGCTGTCAATGGATTGAACCAGGGCATGTGAAGCATCTGGGGTAAACCATGGAAAGTTTTGTGGGGCCTGGGTGTGGAAAGGGAGCTGTGGCTTCGGTGCATTATACATGACAGCTAGAGACTGAGTGTGAACGAATGGGGCTTTTGTTTGTCTTTTCCTAGCGCTACCTCGCGCACATGCGGGGGGGAGGGGGCTGTCATTTCATGTGTGACGGGGTGCCGACGAGAATGAATAAGGGTAGACAGTATGAATTATGTACATGTGTATATATGTATATGTCTGTGTGTGTATATATATGTATACGGTGAGATGTATAGGTATATAGATATGTGCGTGTGTGGACGTGTATGTATATACATGTGTATGTGGGTGGGTTGGGCCATTCTTTCGTCTGTTTCCTTGCGCTACCTCGTTAATTGGGAGACAACGACAAAGTATAATAAATAAAATATATATATATATATATATATATATATATATATATATATATATATATATATATATATATAATTTTTCATACATATTCGCCACTTGATATGAGGTATTAATATCACGTAATGGGAAAGACGGTCGAGGACAATCTTGACAGTAGTTACTAGTGACAAAAATCTATTTTAGAACTGTTGGGAGTGCGGCATGTAAGGAAAGGGATTGTTGATGATGTGGAATTCTTCTGTATACCGCAGAGATGTGTTGAAGGTAAAGACTCAAAAAATGAATATCATAAAGTCTCGAATATATAAAACAAAATTAAGTGGTAAATATGGGTAAGCCACTCTGGGTAAGAATGATTGATTACGTGTGAGTGTCAAATGAAACAGACAAGTGAGGACTGTGATCGATCACGAGACGTGGAGACTAACTTGTTGGCATCTTAAGCTGAGGCTACTTGAGAAAACATTTCACACGAGAAGAAAAAGGACATATGAGCCGCAGTGATTCAGGCGACCATAGAAAAGCGAGGGGGAGTAAATGGCGTAATGAGTGAGATGGTGATGATGTAGATAGTGTGCAAGGGACGGTGTCCTGCGGCCGATGACAGTCACTGTTATATTGTTTCAGGCAGAAGAGTAAAACTGATTACAAGAACTGGAAATAAATATTATTAGCAAAGGAAATAAAGTATATGATAGGGATAAGATTGTTGTGTACATCTATATATGATAGGGATAAGACTGACGTACTCAGATATATATTGGGGATAAGACTGATGTATTCAGATATATGATGGGGATAAGACTGATTACTTAAGGTATATGATTAGGATGAGACTGGTGTATTCAGATATATGATAGGAATAAGACTGATGTATTAAGGTATATGATTAGGATGAGACTGGTGTATTAAGGTATATGATTAGGATAAGACTGATGTATTAAGGTATATGATTAGGATGAGACTGGTGTATTAAGGTATATGATTAGGATGAGACTGGTGTATTAAGGTATATGATTAGGATGAGACTGATGTATTCAGATATATGATAGGGATAAAACTGATGTATTAAGGTATATGATTAGGATGAGACTGGTGTATTCAGATATATGATAGGGATAAGACTGATGTATTAAGGTATATGATTAGGATGAGACTGATGTATTAAGGTATATGATTAGGATGAGACTGATGTATTAAGGTATATGATAGGGATAAGAGTGATGTATTAAGGTATATGATTAGGATGAGACTGATGTATTAAGACATATGATTAGGATGAGACTGGTGTATTAAGTTATATGATTAGGATGAGACTGGTGTATTAAGGTATATGATTAGGATGAGACTGGTGTATTACGGTATATGATAGGGATAAGAGTGATGTATTAAGGTATATGATTAGGATGAGACTGATGTATTAAGGTATATGATTAGGATGAGACTGGTGTATTAAGGTATATGATAGGGATAAGAGTGATGTATTAAGGTATATGATTAGGATGAGACTGATGTATTAAGGTATATGATTAGGATGAGACTGATGTATTAAGATATATGATTAGGATGAGACTGGTGTATTAAGGTATATGATTAAGATGAGACTGGTGTATTAAGGTATATGATTAGGATGAGACTGATGTATTAAGGTATATGATTAGGATGAGACTGGTGTATTAAGGTATATGATTAGGATGAGACTGATGTATTAAGATATATGATTAGGATGAGACTGATGTATTAAGATATATGATTAGGATGAGACTGGTGTATTAAGGTATATGATTAGGATGAGACTGATCTATACGACTGATTTTACTACTAGTAAGAGGTGAAAATAGTTTTAATTCCTACGGTTTTGTTTCCTTGATCTGGCATATACCATCCTTTTGCTGGTTTATTTGGGAATGCCATCGTAATAATACTGTTAGATGACATTCATCTTCTACGAGAAGAGAAGAGCAGCCACTGTATCTTCGAGAAAGGTAGCGTGGTGGATCATACGGATCTTAAGGACCTTGTTTCGTAGGGCTGATGGGAATGCTATTCAGGGTACGCATGAAGCTTCCTCAAGCTACAATATGGTTCAGTAGGCCAGGTATGAGAAGCTGCCATCTCAGAAAATATGCAAAATGTACATCCCACATTTACGTTTATGAAGTCTAAACCTGTGGACACGACGGAGAGCATTGAAACCATATATGTTACAGGTGCGTAGAGTTAAGATGAAGAGATATTTGTCCTTGTAAAATCTAGCAAGGCGTGAAGCCAAGTTCCCAGTTTATCGACTAACCCTCGGGCAGGACGAACAGATTGGTTGACTGTTGACTGAATACCGCAAGAAAGATTTGAACCTATGCGCTCGACCCCGGGCGACCCGTAAATGCAATAATACCACCAACGATAATCACAGCGGACCATATCTACTATCCTAGCAGGGTGGTGTCCCTGTCACGAAAATAAAACAGAAAACCGCCTCATGTTGACAAAGATACAACAGTGATGAATTAGACATCCGCTCACTAGCAGCTCGAGACATCACCTGGAAACCATTAAATATTCTATGGAGAAGTTTCAGGAGGGCTTGGACGAGCTTCCACAAAGTTTTACCAGACGAGTCACGATCTAGTGTGAGTAGCCTCACTGAAGAAGATAAGGGCAACAGTGCAGCTTCGTCGGATTTGGAGGTAGAGTTTCCGACACCATCGTAAAGAATACCTGAGATACTTAAGCGCCACAATGTGTTATTGCTGGCGTACATTTATGATCTGTGACCAACTACAATTCGTAGCAGCCCTTACGTGGTTTGAGACCTTGTGAATCATGTTAAGCACTCTTCACGTAGCATAATTTGACCTTACATGAAATCGTCTTCAACTCTCATGTTGACTCTAATGTGTTTCAACCCACACAAGGTCCCCTGCTACGTGGAATAGCTCGCATCGGAACGCTTCTAACCGTCTTCTCTCAATTCAGTGGATGGTTTCTTCCTATTATTCTAGTTTGCATCTGGATCACCTGTGTCCACTACATCACCCTTCACCGGTGAGCCAACATTCCCTCCTTCCCGTACCCTCTACTTCAGCCTGCACAGGGGCGCCTGTACCCTATACTGCAGGCCACACAAGGGCGCCTGCACCCTATACTGCAGGGCACACAGGGGCGCCTGTACCCTGTACTGCAGGCCACACAGGGGCGCCTGTATCCTGGACTGTAGCTTACACAGGGGCACCTGTACTTTGTACTGTAGCCCACACAGGGGTGCCTGTACCCTCTGCTGTAGCCCACACAGGGGCGCCTGTACCCTGTACATCATTAAATATCGGGTTTCGTATCGCGTTTTATCCATCTGCAACCTCAGCTCACTTTGTGTCACTTCTACTTTCAACCCCAGCACATAACAGGTCGCATTTCCATCCACTCTCCATCAATACTCAGACCGAATCCCATCCACACTCAATCACAGCTCACATCAGATCCCACCCACCCTAAACCACAGCTCACATTGGATCCTATCCACCCTCAACCACAGCTCACATCGGATCCCATCCACCCTCAACCACAGCTCATATCGGATCCCATCCACCCTTAACCACAGCTCATATTGGATCCCATCCACCTTTAACCACAACTCAGATCCCATCCCATCCACTCTCAACCACATCTCATAACGGATTCCATCCACTCTCAACCACATCCCATAACGGATTCCATCCACCCTCAACCACAGCTCATAAGGGATTCCATCCACCCTCAACCACATCTCATATCGAATTCCATCCACCCTCAATCACTGCTCATAATGGATTCCATCCACCCTCAACCACATCTCATATCGAATTCCACCCATCCTCAACCACTGCTCATAACGGATTCCATCCACCCTCAACCACATATCATAACGGATTCCATCCACTCTCAACCACAGCTCATAACGGATTCCATCCACCCTCAACCACATCTCATATCGGATCCCATCCACCCTTAACCACAGCTCATAACGGATTCCATCCACCCTCAACCACAGCTCATAACAGATTCCATCCAGCCTCAACCACATCTCATATCGAATTCCATCCACCCTCAACCACAGCCCATAACGGATTCCATCCACTCTCAACCACAGCTCATAAGGGATTCCATCCACCCTCAACCACATCTCATATCAAATTCCATCCACCCTCAACCACCTTTCATATCGGATTCCATCCACCCTCGACCACAGCTCTAATGGATTCCATCCACCCTCAGCCACGGCTCATATCGGATTCCATCCACCCTCAACCACATCTCATATCGGATTTCATCCACCCTCGACCACAGCTCATATCGGATTCCACCCACCCTCAACCACACACAGCTCATGACGGATTCCATCTACCCTCAACCACATCTCATATCGGATCCCATCCACCCACAACCTCAGCCCAGGGGTCACCTCCGCCCCTCAGCCTTAGCTCTCGTGGGGAAGCGAAACATTCACCTGCGACGACCGTTGCATTGTTCATGAGGACGGCCGTGTTAAATACCAGCAGAGAGCCGTCTCCTCACACCCACAGCTCATGCTCCTGCCAGGCAGCGTTGGTGATCACGACCCGTTACCAACCGTCGTTAACATCCATTGTTACTTCCTTATCCGACCCGTGATGAAGACGTGTTGTCAGTTATCGCTTGAGCCTTAGCGACGACTCGTTACCTCCACACGATAAGCCGTCTGTATTGTGGCGCGAGTCCCAGTGATGACCCACTAGCAGCTACGGCTACCAACTCGCTCGAGCTCTCATTACCATCAGTCGTTATTGCCTCACCGGATCCCCATCATGTTCCTCCTGTGTGGTAGGGACTACCGCATGATCAGCTGTTGGTAGTGACTCACCTGAACCCTAATGATGACCCGTTTCCAGCCGATGTTCGTAGCTTGCCTGGACATCAATGGTGATCCCTTCCTCATCCTTATTATTGGCCCATCTAAACCTCAGTGTGACCCCTGCCATCAGTTGTCATTGTTACATCTGAATCCCACTGATCACTCGTTATTGACCTGTAGTACTTCTCTGCCCGGGCCTTTATGACGACTCTTTACACTTCACTGTCACCTTACAGTCCTGTCTGAGCGACAGTGATAATGTCACTGTCCCGCTCAAGCACTAGCCATTCCTATGAATCCACCAGAAGTCATTAAGGGATTGTACTTCAGGGCTATTGTTAAGGGCCACCTGTGAAGGCTCTGGCAGCTGGCCAGCTGTTCTACCCACCGCCGCAATACAATGCTGGGGTAAAGCTGATGAATGAACCATATACGCACACATTGACTATTGAGTCTTGTCTAATTTGTGGTTTGCTTCATTAATCATACAACTGAAGGTTATGAACTTCAGTATAACTTTTAAGTTAAGGAAGAAGCGCTGGGCATGTTACCAGGAGAGACAAAGGCCCGTGCTGTAGGGAGAAGTGGACAGTGTCTCAGGAGCGGATCATTTGACACAAAACAGCAATACAGAAGCCTAGAATTGGCCGGCATGAGACTCCTGTGTCAGAATTACCGTCACATAACCCGAGACTGTACGAGAAGAAAGAAGTGTTCACGTGAACTCCAAAAGGACCATCGTTTAAGTACGATAAAAAAAGCTTTTGCTGAGCCGTCGCGTAGGACAACTTTAAGACCCAAGTCGAGGGAGGTCCTGTGTCTAAGGAAAATACAACTGAAGTCAAACAGCAACAAACCATTAGGTCCTAACGAGGCTGTTTGTAATAGTGGAGAAAAACAGAAACTCCATGAGTTATGTGGCGGGAGTAAAAAAACACAGGATTTTCAAAGAGGTTGACCTGTTAACTTATCGTATAGCTGAGGAGGTGCATAATAATATCAAGTCCTTACTGAGACAAATCTATGGTACTGCTTTAATCTAATGTAACTGGTAAATAATTCTGTGGGTTAAGAATCCTGTTGAAGAAAAAGTACTTCGCTTAATTCGAGGTGAAGCGTTTTCCCACGAGTGAAATCAGACGAAACCATCCATAACAGCTCGTTAGATCGAGATAACTGAAGCCTTTAATACAAAAGTTTATCTTATAATAACCATATTGTATCTATGGAAGGGAAGGCACTGCAAGGATGTGGTGATATGATAATTCCACAAAGAAAGATAAGGACGTGTACTGTTAAGGACGTGCACCGTTAAGACTCTACAAAATGAACGAGATCATAGAATGTTGTGCAGGCACCTTGCCTCACTATAGATGGTGAGGTCTCTCTTGAAAAATCTGAGACCTTTGCTTGACAGACATTACAGCTGCACTTTAGAGCATTTCTGTCAGTCTTATATGTGACCACAGTAACAGTAAACTTTCCTGTATTCCCTATAGGCTACAGCACAAACAGCGGCACTAGGACACTGGCCTCTTACTATTGACTTTGCAAAGTTGATACATCGCTGAAGCTGCAGTGAGTAACGACATCTGGAACACGAACACGAGGGGGCAGACGTCCAGGGTCTCAGCAGAACAAGAAGGTACAAACTACCTGAAGTATTTCTGATCTTCAGGTCTCCCGCCCCGCAGTCTTCACTCATCACTCTGCCCTGTCCACATACACCTCTCCTCAACTTTCTCCAATGTCTTAACCACCCTCCCTCCAAAAAAATGAATAAGTAAGAAATATAATGATGATAATATTAATAATAATGATAATAATAATAATAATAATAATAATAATAATAATAATAATGATAATAATAATTTTTTTTTTTCCTTTATTTTGTCGCTGTCTCCCGCGTTTGCGAGGTAGCGCAAGGAAACAGACGAAAGAAATGGCCCAACCCACCCCCATACACATGTATATACATACGTCCACACACGCAAATATACATACCTACACAGCATTCCATAGTTTACCCCAGACGCTTCACATGCCCTGATTCAATCCACTGACAGCACGTCAACCCCGGTATACCACATCGATCCAATTCACTCTATTCCTTGCCCTCCTTTCACCCTCCTGCATGTTCAGGCCCCGATCACACAAAATCTTTTTCACTCCATCTTTCCACCTCCAATTTGGTCTCCCACTTCTCCTCGTTCCCTCCACCTCCGACACATATATCCTCTTGGTCAATCTTTCCTCACTCATTCTCTCCATGTGCCCAAACCATTTCAAAACACCCTCTTCTGCTCTCTCAACCACGCTCTTTTTATTTCCACACATCTCTCTTACCCTTACGTTACTTACTCGATCAAACCACCTCACACCACACATTGTCCTCAAACATCTCATTTCCAGCACATCCACCCTCCTGCGCACAACTCTATCCATAGCCCTCGCCTCGCAACCATACAACATTGTTGGAACCACTATTCCTTCAAACATACCCATTTTTGCTTTCCGAGATAATGTTCTCGACTTCCACACATTCTTCAAGGCTCCCAGAATTTTCGCCCCCTCCCCCACCCTATGATCCACTTCCGCTTCCATGGTTCCATCCGCTGCCAGATCCACTCCCAGATATCTAAAACACTTTACTTCCAGTTTTTCTCCATTCAAACTTACCTCCCAATTGACTTGACCCTCAACCCTACTGTACCTAATAACCTTGCTCTTATTCACATTTACTCTTAACTTTCTTCTTTCACACACTTTACCAAACTGAGTCACCAGTTTCTGCAGCTTCTCACATGAATCAGCCACCAGCGCTGTATCATCAGCGAACAACAACTGACTCACTTCCCAAGCTCTCTCATCCCCAATAGACTTCATACTTGCCCCTCTTTCCAAAACTCTTGCATTCACCTCCCTAACAACCCCATCCATAAACAAATTAAACAACCATGGAGACATCACACACCCCTGCCACAAACATACTTTCACTGAGAACCAATCACTTTCCTCTCTTCCTACACGTACACATGCCTTACATCGTCGATTAAAACTTTTCACTCCTTCTAACAACTTGCCTCCCACACCATATATTCTTAATACCTTCCACAGAGCATCTCTATCAACTCTATCATATGCTTTCTCCAGATCCATAAATGCTACATACAAATCCATTTGCTTTTCTAAGTATTTCTCACATACATTCTTCAAAGCAAACACCTGATCCACACATCCTCTACCACTTCTGAAACCACACTGCTCTTCCCCAATCTGATGCTCTGTACATGCCTTCACCCTCTCAATCAATACCCTCCCATATAATTTACCAGGAATACTCAACAAACTTATACCTCTGTAATTTGAGCACTCACTCTTATCCCCTTTGCCTTTGTACAATGGCACTATGCACGCATTCCGCCAATCCTCAGGCACCTCACCATGAGTCATACATACATTAAATAACCTTACCAACCAGTCAATAATACAGTCACCCCCTTTTTTAATAAATTCCACTGCAATACCATCCAAACCTGCTGCCTTGCCGGCTTTCATCTTCCGCAAAGCTTTTACTACCTCTTCTCTGTTTACCAAATCATAATAATAATAATAATAATATTAATAATAATGATAATAATAATAATTATAGTAATAATAATAAAATAATTGAAGCAGAATGTAAACCACTAAATGACACGGTTGAGTGCTTAAGACTAGTAATTAGGACCAAGTTGAATCTACTGGTCAACGAATCCTCTTATGGGCGTTAAAGAAAACGGAACATGAACAGTGCTTTGAACTCTACAAGCGACCAGTAGAAAACGAGAGACAAAGGTGTCTTAACTCTGAGGCATGGATGGTCAAATAATTCATGCAGTCTGGGAGAAAAGTAAAGGTCATAACAGTGTGCCAGAAATCAGTGAGCGTTGAAATACAAATGATTGTAATGAGAAATGAAAAAAATATGTGAGATCATTAGTAACGATGGGCAAAGTAATTATGGTAGAATAATTATGATATGAAAATTACGTACAAATTTACGTGTGTGTGTGTGTGTGTGTGTGTGTGTGTGTGAGGGATCTTTGTTCAATAAATCCTGAGAGTTTGAGAGGAATTACGAAGCATCCAGATGGTCGACCATCTGAAGGCACCAGCAGGTGTGATGTTACACGTCAGGAGTCAGTACGGGCTGACTCCTGCGGTGTTGTACCTCCCTGCGCTGTGCGGTGTCCTGGGCTCCGGCATTACAGAAAGTATCATTGTGGTGATTCATTGCGCTGCTGCAGGTCCGTAAACTCGGAAAATAAGAATGAGGAATTTCATCAGACAATACATTGCGTGTAGTGTTCAGTTAAAGGTTATAGATTCGTAAAGGAGAGGGATCATGGTATATAAAGGAGTCATACGATGAGATGAAAAACTAACGTGGAAAACTTCTTGTTAAAAAAAAAAAAGTACAAGCATTGTAGAGCAAAATATCCAAGAAAAAAAAGGTGCAATTTAAATAAGCCGCTAAATTGTAATTTTTCCTTGACGAAATTACTCTGCGAGACCCTTGCCGTCAGTCTCAGACTCTGTTATGAACCATGATAAACAAAGCGCAGTAAGATATTCTAAGAGACAGGTCATCGGTAATGTTCGCCGTTTCCAGCGTTAGCTGCCTGGCCAAGGCATGGGGGTTTGCAGCCTAAGCTGGTGGGTTAGTCGTTGGTCAATTAAGCTGTTGGAAGATGCAGCCCATAGACCTATATAACCTTCCACGGTCCTGGCTGGTCTGGCACACATTATAATTACTCATCCAGGACTCACTCTACTGCGCATCCCATGGTGCTTATGCTGACCACATGTTGGAGAGCCCTGGACCCCAGATGTATAATGTGTTCTCTCACTCTACGTACATCGCACATTTGGATTTCAAAGGTTATGTATCCATCAGGCACATACTGCAGCCTCACCCCTGACCCAGATACTTTGTGAGTCTATTGTGACTCCTAATAACACAGCTTCCACAGTTATTATATAAATCCTTCCAACTGGGCTTCAGTGACACCAAAAAATGCTTGTCGACCACGAAACCTAAAAGCACACATTCGCCATTCAACATTAAGTTTGCTATCACATTCCATCATATCAATCATCACTCACCATCATATACTCTATTCACCATCACTTTACGTATTATTCATTGATTTTTTTTTAATCTCACTCGCTCTCATGTTCATAATCACCATTATATTTACTATCACCTATCTTTGCGTTAACTAGTTCCCATCATGTTCGCTATGACATATCTTGCTCAATATCTACCACAGTCACTTTCAATCATGTTCACTTATCGTTTTCACCATTACTCAACATCATATTTGCAGTCAAAATTGTGATCACTATCACATCGCACTGTTCAAAACTCACCCTCATGTTCACTGCCATTCACCATTGAGCTTACTCCTAATCACATCTTCACTGTCATTCATTCTAACTGCTACTCACCATCATATTCATTGTCTCTCATTATCATATTTGTGCCATATTTAGTCATCTTCACGCGGGGAATAAGTGGGCAGCATTCTTTCTCCCCTGTCCTCAAGGATATATATATATACATATATGTATATATATATATATATATATATATATATATATATATATATATATATATATATATATATATATATATATATATATATATATATATATATATACATATATATATATATATATACATATATATATATATATATATATATATATATATATATATATATATATATATATATATATATATATATATATTCTTTTTCTTTCTTTTAAACTATTCGCCATTTCCCGCATTAGAGAGGTAGCGTTAAGAACAGAGGACTGGGCCTTTTTTGGAATATCCTCACCTGGCCCCCTCTGTTCCTTCTTTTGGAAAAAAAAAGAAAAAAAAAAGAGAGGGGAGGATTTCCAGCCCCCCGCTCACTCCCCTTTTAGTCGCCTTCTACAACACGCAGGGAATACGTGGGAAGTATTCTTAATCCCCTATCCCCAGGGATAATATATATATATACATATATATATATATATATATATATATATATATATATATATATATATATATATATATATATATATATATATATATATCCCTGGGGATAGGGGAGAAAGAATACTTCCCACGTATTCCCTGCGTGTCTTAGAAGGCGACTAAAAGGGGAGGGAGCGGGTGGCTGGAAATCCTCCCCTCTCGTTTTTTTTTTAATTTTCCAAAAGAAGGAACAGAGAAGGGGCCAGGTGAGGATATTCCCTCTAAGGCCCAGTCCTCTGTTCTTAACGCTACCTCGCTAATGCGGGAAATGGCGAATAGTATGAAAGAAAAGAAAGATATATATATATATATATATATATATATATATATATATATATATATATATATATATATATATATATATATATATATGTTGTATGGTTGCGAGGCGTGGGCTATGGATAGAGTTGTGCGCAGGAGGATGGATGTGCTGGAAATGAGATGTTTGAGGACAATGTGTGGTGTGAGGTGGTTTGATCGAGTGAGTAACTAAGGGTAAGAGAGATGTGTGGAAATAAAAAGAGCGTGGTTGAGAGAGCAGAAGAGGGTGTTTTGAAGTGGTTTGGGCACATGGAGAGGATGAGTGAGGAAAGATTGACCAAGAGGATATATGTGTCGGAGGTGGAGGGAACAAGGAGAAGAGGGAGACCAAATTGGAGGTGGAAAGAAGGAGTGAAAAAGATTTTGTGTGATCGGGGCCTGAACATGCAGGAGGGTGAAAGGAGGGCAAGGAATAGAGTGAATTGGAGCGATGTGGTATACCGGGGTTGACGTGCTGTCAGTGGATTGAAGCAAGGCATGTGAAGCGTCTGGGGTAAACCATGGAAAGCTGTGTAGGTATGTATATTTGCGTGTGTGGACGTATGTATATACATGTGTATGGGTCATTTCTTTCGTCTGTTTCCTTGCGCTACCTCGCAAACGCGGGAGACAGCGACAAAGTATAATAAATATAAATAAATAATATATATATATATATATATATATATATATATATATATATATATATATATATATATATATATATATATACTTTGTCGCTGTCTCCCGCGTCAGCGAGGTAGCGCAAGGAAACAGACGAAAGAATGGTCCAACCCACCAACATACACATGTAAATACATACACATTAACACACGCACATATACATACCTATACATTTCAACGCATACATATATATACGTACACAGACATATACATATATACACATGTACATATTTCATACTTGCTGCCTTTATTCACTCCCGTCACCACCCCGCCACGCATGAAATGACAACCTCCTCCACCCGCATGCGCGCGTGGTAGCGCTAGAAGACAACAAAGGCAACATTCGTTCACACTCAGTCTCTAGCTGTCATACATAATGCACCGATACCACAGCTCCCTTTCCATATCCAGGCCCTATGAAACTTTCCATGGTTTACCCCAGACGTTTCACATGCCCTGGTTCAATCCATTGACAGCAAGTCGACCCCGGTATACCACATCGTTCCAATTCTCTCTATTCCTTGCACGCCTTTCACCCTCCTGCATGTTTAGGCCCCGATCGCTCAAAATCTTTTTCACTCCATCTTTCCATCTCCAATTTGGTCTCCCACTTCTCCTCGTTCCCTCCACCTCTGACAAATATATCCTCTTGGTCAATCTTTCCTCACTCATTCTGTCCATGTGACTAAACCATTTCAAAACACTCTCATCTATGCTCTCAACCACACTCTTTTTATTTCCACACATCTCTCTTACCCTTTCATTACTTACTCGATCAAACCACCTCACACCACATATTGTCCTCAAACATCTCATTTCCAACACATCCACCCTCCTCCGAACAACTCTATAGCCCAAGTCTCGCAACCATATAACATGTGGCCTTTTTTTGTCTTTTCCTGGAGCTACCTCGCTATTTCATGTTTGACGGGGAGGCGACGGAAATGGATGAAAGCAGCAAGTATGAATACGTACATGTGTATATATGTATATGTCTGTGTATGTACATGTATGTATACGTTGAAATGTATAGGTATGTTATATGTGCGTGTGTGGGCGTTTATGTATATACATGTGTAAGTGGGAGGGTTGGGCCCTCCTCGCTAACGTGGGAGACGGCGATTAAGTATAATAAATATATTTTATATAAGACCGTAGTTGATGAAAACAGGATGGCTTATAAAGAAGGGAAGGGGGCCCGGAAAAACTGCTGTACCCTCTGAACACATTCCTCTTAGAGGCCGTGCCTCATACCACTTAAAATCCTTTTAAAAGACATGACTGAATAGGGTACCAACGAACCAAGGTACATTCCTACAATGCTGAAATTCAGTAGCTCCCAATCCCCACACTGAATAGAAAGAAAAATGGCAAAAGAAATGACACAAATCTTAAGTTTTGGAGAGAAAGCCATACTTACGACACCAGTTCCACAGCGGCATTTCATAACGTCTACAACTGGCGAGGAATCATCTCACCTTGCTTGGCAGCGGCCAGTTCCAGCAGACATAGTAGAACGATGATATCCATGTTACGTCTGCAGCAAATCCTCTCTAGTTTCTTCTTTATTATCATCAAACTTCGAAATGTATCGTATTTTCCCATACTGAAATTACATAGATATTTCACTTATTTCTATCTACTCTCTTTCAGACCACTAGAAATTTTAAATTTTTCCGTTTGTCCTTCATAATTCACAAGGTCATTTATAATACGCGGGTTCAGTACTTTAACACAGGAAACAGTAAAGCACAGCCTGCCCGGTGACCAGAGTGTAGTTGACCTTTCTCTCCTACGTCTGGCGTCGCACTAAGGTTGTCTGCCTGGCCTGGGTGTGTTTATCATAGTGGAGTGCGTGGTGGTCGGGGTAGTGGGTGGAGCCACCCGGCGGTGGGCGGGGTTATGATGGCCTGTCCTGCACATTAAGGTTAGAGCAGCACGCGCTTACACGCTCTCCTCCACCCAACCATCATCATCCAGTCTTCAGAATATTTTATGTTTTGTTTACTGATGATTTTCGTAGCCTTTAATGGTCCACCGATAACTGAACCTTGAAGGGAAACAGCTTTTGTGGTCACGTGACGTGAAAAATACGTTTTATCAGTACACGTAAAGCAGTGTTGATAAGATACAATCACATATGAGGGATGAATATACAGTAAAACAACAGAGGCTAAGAAATTAAGAGCGAAGCATGAGAAGTAGTTGAATAGTACGGAATAAAAGACTTCAAGAGTGATGAAAGAGTCCTGGTGTCACCGCTGATATCTTTCCATTGGTCTATGTGGTCCAAGGCTGCGCTTCTTCTAGTAGTAGGGGGAGCAGGAGATGTAAACACCCTTGGAGTGAGTTCTTTAACGAGATGGCTCAAAGTCCTAAAGAAGATACCTAACATTGCTTGGCGTTTTATTTACGTTTCTGAAGGACGGCAATGCGATTATCATCAGACTTTTGATGATGGAGACACGATGTATCAAATAGTATTGGTCCGATGTGAACTGCAACGTGATGTGGGGAGGTAGAGCGACACAAACTACAGTTTGGTACAAACAATGCCAAGCTATAACCAAGTACAAACACTAAAAAAAACAGGTCCAATGAAAGCAACAACAATTTGCTGGACAGTACAGATGTTTGGTCCAGTGTAGCGATAGTGGGAACTTAAGGCGGGGTACAGATTGATGGACTATAGGTTTAATGTAGATAATGGCAGGTTGTGTGTGGTGGCACTTTACCACGTCAAGTGCCGTGGGCCACTTTGTGCAGATGATGGCCCACCAGAGTCGGGAGATCAGTGGCTGCGAGCCACCCTGGGCTCATTATGGCCCACCAGAGCCGGGAGATCAGTGGATCCTCAGCAGTGGCTGTGGGCCACCCTGAGCACTTGATGGCCAATTACAGGTGGTTACTTGACCATCTACTTGTGGTGTATACATATATTGTAAAAGAGATTTAGCTAACCATCTCATTTACCACCCAACACGTCATGGGGAGGCAGGACATCATGAGCACTCGAATGTCAAGAAGTATACAATAGTGATTAAGTACAAGACAAATTACAGAGATAGTTTAAAATCCTTATGCATTCGGCACACAAATACAGACACAGCATACGATGGCTACTACCAATGTATGTGGACAGTTGGGTGAGAGGAGGTTAATTACAGAAAGAAGGTGAGGGTTGCGTGTATTCCGTTAATAAATTTACTAGTTAGATCACTCTCTACAATATGTATCATTTTTTTTATACATAATCACCATTTCCCGCGTTAGCGAGGTAGCGTTAAGAACAGAGGCCTGATCCATAGAGGGAATATCCTCACTTGGCCCCTTCTCTATTCCTTCTTTTGAAAATTAAAAATGAGAGGGGAAGATTCCCAGCCTCCCGCTCCCTCCCCTTTTTGTCACCTTCTGCGACACGCAGAGAATACGTGGGAAGAATTCTTTCTACCACATCCCCAGGGATAATACATACATATATATATATATATATATATATATATATATATATATATATATGTATATATATATATATATATATATATATATATATATATATATATATATATATATATATATATATATATATTATTTTTATTATTTATTATACTTTGTCGCTG
>NC_092269.1:25641179-25643679 GCF_036320965.1 Panulirus ornatus
ACCCCGCCGCAAATCCTACATCACTGAGAACCAATCACTTTCCCTCCTTCCAACACGTACACAATGCCTTACATCCTCGAAAAAACTTTTCACAGCTTCTAACAACTTGCCTCCCAACACATATATTCTTAATACCTTCCACAGATCATCTCTATCAAACCTAGTCATATTCCTTCTCCAGATCCATAAATGCTACATACAAATCATTTGCTTTTTCTAAGTATTTCTCACATACATTCTTCAAAGCAAAACATCCGATCCACACATCCCTAACCACATTCTGAAACCGCACTGCTCTCCCCATCAGATGCTCTGTAATGCCTTCACCCTCTCAATCAATGACCCTCCCAAATAATTTACCAGAATACTCAACAAACTTATACCTCTGTAATTTGAGCACTCACTCTTATCCCCTTTGCCTTGTACAATGGCACTATGCATGCATTCCGCCAATCCTCAGGCACCTCACCATGATTTCATACATACATTAAAAACTTACAACCAGTCAAAAATACCAGTCACCCCCTTTTTTAAATAAATTCCACTGCAATAACAATCCAAACCGTGCTGCCTTGCCGGCTATCATCTTCCGCAAAGCTTTACTACCTCTTCTCTGTTATACCAAATCATTTACCCTACCCTCTCACTTTGCACACACTCGACAATACCAAACACCCTATATCTGCCACTCTGGTCACAGACAAACATTCAACAAACCTTCAAATACACATTCCATCTCCTCTCACATCACCGCTACTTGTTTATCACACTCCCATTTACGCCCTTCACTGAAGTTCCCATTGCTCCCCTTTGTCTTACCGCACCCTATTTACTCCTTCCAGAACACTTTTTATTCTCCCTCAAATTTAACCTGATAGTCCCACTCACCCCTACTCTCATTTGCCCTTTTTTTTTTCACCTCTTGCACCTTTCTCCTGAACCTCCTGTCTCTTTCTTTCTATAACTTCTCACCCCTCAATTGCATTTTTTCCCTGCAAAAATCGTCCAAATGCCTCTCCTTCATTCTCTCTTTCATTAATACTCTTACTTCTTCATTCCCACCACTCAACAACCCTTCTAAACAGCCCCCCTCCTACCACACTCTCAAGCCACAATCATCTTTGCGCAATCCATCACTGATTCCCTAAATACATCCCATCCTCCCCACTCCCCTTACTTCATTTGTTCCACCTTTTCATTTGACACAGACTCTTCCTGGTACTTCCCCACACAGTCTCCTTCCCAAGCTCACTCACTCTCGACTCACCTTCTTCAACCCCAACATCCCTCGTCTTTCTGAAAACCCATACTAATCTTCCACCTTAGTCCCCGCCTCCACAAGATAATGATCGACATCCCCTCCAGTTGCACCTCTCAGCACATTAACATCCAAAAGTCTCACTTTCCGCACGCCTGTCAATTAACACGTAATCCAATAAACGCCTCTGGCAATCTCTCCTACTTACATAAGTATACTTATGTATACTCTCGCTTTTTAAACCAGGTATTCCCAATCATCACACACACACTATAATTGCTCAGATGCACCAAAATCTCAGCTCTTCAACCATTTCCATTTACAGACACTGAACACCTCATGCATACCAATTATTCCACGTCCTTGCTGCCCACATACCCACCTTTTGCATTCAATCACCCATCAACTATATATATAAATATAAAGATATATATATAATTAATGATCACCTTGGAGAGAAATGAGAGTGTAGGTGAAGGAAAATACGAGAATAATGGAGAACTTTATCGCCTTACCGTTACACCACACTCCCAGCCCAGGGTCTGCTCACAAAAAGCTGACATTTAGTTGTTGTTGTTGTTTGTTGTTTGGTGTTGTTGGGTTTTACGGCCAATAGAGGAAGGTCATTAGGCTTGCAACCCTATATACTTTATGACTGAAGCCCTCATTCCCCATCTACCTATTCTAAAAAGAAAAAATATGAAGTGCAATTCTGATGCTATAGAACAAAGATAAATAATAAAGAAATAGAATAATAGAAAGAAAAAGAATATTGTGGGCATTAGGCCGACGTGCGGCAAACACCGACCAGTCGGCCACAGCAGCCACGACTGAAGAGTGCGAGAAGATAAGACAGACTAGAAGATAGTCCTCCACCAAGACATGCACATAGAATAGATAGTTAATCGGAGGTCCGCCGACTCAACCCCATGGCGCAGCCGGCCCGAGGAATGACCACCTCCCACCGAGGCCGACCGCCTAGTGAATGGCCATGTAACACACCACCATGCGGCCACGCCCAAGTAGGAGGAGCCTCACAACCGATGCCAACCCCGCATAGAGGAAGAACCCAACGAACCACCTGCTTCATCTTCATTAATTCCTGTTTCCCTAAGGAACCATCAATTTGTCTAATGGTACTCGAGTTGTCGGCCCGAGGTACATTGATAATGTTAAAACAGATGTTTTTCCTGTTGAAGTAGTCTATTGAATTTTTCTTTTGTTGATTGAAGCTATGCATCG
>NC_092269.1:25648679-25651179 GCF_036320965.1 Panulirus ornatus
ACGTCAACCCTGGTATACCACATCGATCCAATTCACTCTATTCCTTGCCCTCCTTTCACCCTCCTGCATGTTCAGGCCCCGATCACACAAAATCTTTTTCACTCCATCTTTCCACCTCCAATTTGGTCTCCCACTTCTCCTCGTTCCCTCCACCTCCGACACATATATCCTCTTGGTCAATCTTTCCTCACTCATTCTCTCCATGTGCCCAAACCATTTCAAAACACCCTCTTCTGCTCTCTCAACAACGCTCTTTTTATTTCCCCACATCTCTCTTACCCTTACGTTACTTACTCGATCAAACCACTTCACACCACACATTGTCCTCAAACATTTCCAGCACATCCATCCTCCTGCGCACAACTCTATCCATAGCCCACGCCTCGCAACCATACAACATTGTTGGAACCACTATTCCTTCAAACATACCCATTTTTGCTTTCCGAGATAATGTTCTCGACTTCCACACATTCTTCAAGGCCCCCAGAATTTTCGCCCCCTCCCCCACCCTATGATCCACTTCCGCTTCCATGGTTCCATCCGCTGCCAGATCCACTCCCAGATATCTAAAACACTTCACTTCCTATAGCTTTTCTCCATTCAAACTCACCTCCCAATTGACTTGACCCTCAACCCTACTGTACCTAATAACCTTGCTCTTATTCACATTTACTCTTAACTTTCTTCTTTCACACACTTTACCAAACTCAGTCACCAGCTTCTGCAGTTTCTCACATGAATCAGCCACCCACCATCGCTGTATCATCAGCGAACAACAACTGACTCACTTCCCAAGCTCTCTCATCCCCACCAGACTTCATACTTGCCCCTCTCTCCAAAACTCTTGCATTCACCTCCCTAACAACCCCATCCATAAACAAATTAAACAACCATGGAGACATCACACACCCCTGCCGCAAACCTACATTCACTGAGAACCAATCACTTTCCTCTCTTCCTACACGTACACATGCCTTACATCATCGATAAAAACTTTTCACTGCTTCTAACAACTTGCCTCCCCACACCATATATTCTTAATACCTTCCACAGAGCATCTCTATCAACTCTATCATATGCCTTCTCCAGATCCATAAATGGTACATACAAATCCATTTGCTTTTCTAAGTATTTCTCCCATACATTCTTCAAAGCAAACACCTGATCCACACATCCTCTACCACTTCTGAAACCACACTGCTCTTCCCCAATCTGATGCTCTGTACATGCCTTCACCCTCTCAATCAATACCCTCCCATATAATTTACCAGGAATACTCAACAAACTTATACCTCTGTAATTTGAGCACTCACTCTTATCCCCTTTGCCTTTGTACAATGGCACTATGCTCCATATATATATATATATATATATATATATATATATATATATATATATATATATATATATATATATATATATATATATATATATATATATATATGGTGTGGGGGGCAAGTTGTTAGAAGCAGTGAAGAGTGTTTATCGAGGATGTAAGGCATGTGTACGTGTAGGAAGAGAGGAAAGTGATGTTCTCAGTGAATGTAGGTTTGCGGCAGGGGTGTGTGATGTCTCCATGGTTGTTTAATTTGTTTATGGATGGGGTTGTTAGGGAGGTGAATGCAAGAGTTTTGGAAAGAGGGGCAAGTATGCAGTCTGTTGTGGATGAGAGAGCTTGGGAAGTGAGTCAGCTGTTGTTCGCTGATGATACAGAGTTGGTGGCTGATTCATGTGAGAAACTGCAGAAGCTGGTGACTGAGTTTGGTAAAGTATGTGAAAGAGGAAAGTTAAGAGTAACTGTGAATAAGGGCAAGATTATTAGGTACAGTAGGGTTGAGGGTCAAGTCAATTGGGAGGTAAGTTTGAATGGAGAAAAAGTGGAGGAAGTAAAGTGTTTTAGATATCTGGGAGTGGATCTGGCAGCGGATGGAACCATGGAAGCGGAAGTGAATCATAGGGTGGGGGAGGGGGGCGAAAATCCTGGGAGCCTTGAAGAATGTTTGGAAGTCGAGAACATTATCTCGGAAAGCAAAAATGGGTATGTTTGAAGGAATAGTGGTTCCAACAATGTTGTATGGTTGCGAGGCGTGGGCTATGGATAGAGTTGTGCGCAGGAGGGTGGATGTACTGGAAATGAGATGTTTGAGGACAATGTGTGGTGTGAGGTGGTTTGATCGAGTAAGTAACGTAAGGGTAAGAGAGATGTGTGGAAATATAAAGAGTGTGGTGAAGAGAGCAGAAGAGGGTGTTTTGAAATGGTTTGGGCACATGGAGAGAATGAGTGAGGAAAGATTGAGCATGAGGATATATGTGTCGGAGGTGGAGGGAACGAGGAGAAGTGGGAGACCAAATTGGAGGTGGAAAGATAGAGTGAAAAAGATTTTGAGTGATCGGGGCCTGAACATGCAGGAGGGTGAAAGGTGGGCAAGGAATAGAGTGAATTGGATCAATGTGGTATACCAGGGTCGACGTGCTGTCAGTGGATTGAATCAGGGCATAT
>NC_092269.1:25656179-25658679 GCF_036320965.1 Panulirus ornatus
TCACTTTGCACACCACCTCGACCCAAACACCCTATATCTGCCACTCTGTCATCAGACACATTCAACAAACCTTCAAAATACTCATTCCATCTCCTTCTCACATCACCACTACTTGTTATCACCTCCCCATTTACGCCCTTCACTGAAGTTCCCATTTGCTCCCTTGTCTTACGCACCCTATTTACCTCCTTCCAGAACATCTTTTTATTCTCCCTAAAATTTACTGATAGTCTCTCACCCCAACTCTCATTTGCCCTTTTTTTCACCTCTTGCACCTTTCTCTTGACCTCTTGTCTCTTTCTTTTATACTTCTCCCACTCAATTGCATTTTTTCCCTGCAAAAATCGTCCAAATGCCTCTCTCTTCTCTTTCACTAATACTCTTACTTCTTCATCCCACCACTCACTACCCTTTCTAAACAGCCCACCTCCCACTCTTCTCATGCCACAAGCATCTTTTGCGCAATCCATCACTGATTCCCTAAATACATCCCATTCCTCCCCCACTCCCCTTACTTCCATTGATCTCACCTTTTTCCATTCTGTACACAGTCTCTCCTGATACTTCCTCACACAGGTCTCCTTCCCAAGCTCACTTACTCTCACCACCTTCTTCACCCCAACATTCACTCTTCTTTTCTGAAAACCCATACTAATCTTCACCTTAGCCTCCACAAGATAATGATCAGACATCCCTCCAGTTGCACCTCTCAGCACATTGACATCCAAAAGTCTCTCTTTCGCACGCCTGTCAATTAACACGTAATCCAATAACGCTCTCTGGCCATCTCTCCTACTTACATAAGTATACTTATGTATATCTCGCTTTTTAAACCAGGTATTCCATTTCATCAGTCCTTTTTCAGCACATAAATCTACAAGCTCTTCACCATTTCCATTTACAACACTGAACACCCCATGCATACCAATTATTCCCTCAACTGCCACATTACTCACCTTTGCATTCAAATCACCCATCACTATAACCCGGTCTCGTGCATCAAAACCGCTAACACACTCATTTAGCTGCTCCCAAAACACTTGCCTCTCATGATCTTTCTTCTCATGCCCAGGTGCATATGCACCAATAATCACCCACCTCTCTCCATCAACTTTCAATTTTACCCATATTAATCGAGAATTTACTTTCTTACATTCTATCACATACTCCCACAACTCCTGTTTCAGGAGTATTGCTACTCCTTCCCTTGCTCTTGTCCTCTCACTAACCCCTGACTTCACTCCCCAGACATTTCCAAACCACTCTTCCCCTTTACCCTTGAGTTTCGTTTCACTCAGAGCCAAAACATCCAGGTTCCTTTCCTCAAACATACTACCTATCTCTTCCTTTTTTTTACATCTTGGTTACATCCACACACATTTAGGCACCCCACTCTGAGCCTTCGAGGAGGATGAGCACTCCCCGCGTGACTCCTTCTTCTGTTTCCCATTTTAGAAAGTTATATTTATATATATATATAAATATATATATATATATATATATATATATATATATATATATATATATATATATATATATATATATTTTCTTTTCTTTCTTTCTTTTAAACTATTCGCCATTTCCCGCGTTAGCGAGGTAGCGTTAAGAACAGAGGACTGGGCCTTTTATGGAATATCCTCACCTGGCCCCCCCTGTTCCTTCTTTTGGAAAATTAGAAAAAAAAAAACGAGACGGGAGGATTTCCAGCCCCCCCGCTCCCTTTCCTTTTAGTCGCCTTCTACGACACGCAGGGAATACGTGGGAAGTATTCTTAATCCCCTATCCCCAGGGATAATATATATATATATATATATATATATATATATATATATATATATATATATATATATATATATATATATATATATATATATATATAGATTTATGTGCAGAAAAAGGACTGATGATTGGGAATACCTGGTTTAAAAAGCGAGATATACATAAGTATACTTATGTAAGTAGGAGAGATGGCCAGAGAGCGTTATTGGATTACGTGTTAATTGACAGGCGCGCGAAAGAGACACTTTTGGATATTAATGTGCTGAGAGGTGCAACTGGAGGGATGTCTGATCATTATCTTGTGGAGGCTAAGGTGAAGATTTGTATGGGTTTTCAGAAAAGAAGAGTGAATGTTGGGGTGAAGAGGGTGGTGAGAGTAAGTGAGCTTGGGAAGGAGACTTGTGTGAGGAAGTACCAGGAGAGACTGAGTACAGAATGGAAAAAGGTGAGAACAATGGAAGTAAGGGGAGTGGGGGAGGAATGGGATGTATTTAGGGAATCAGTGATGGATTGCGCAAAAGATGCTTGTGGCATGAGAAGAGTGGGAGGGTGGTTGATTAGAAAGGGTAGTGAGTGGTGGGATGAAGAAGTAAGAGTATTAGTGAAAGAGAAGAGAGAGGCATTTGGACGATTTTTGCAGGGAAAAAAGGAAATTGAGTGGGGGATGTATAAAAGAAAGAGACAGGAGGTCAAGAGAAAGGTGCAAGAGGTGAAAAAAAGG
>NC_092269.1:25661179-25779782 GCF_036320965.1 Panulirus ornatus
ACGAAAGAAATAGCCCAACCCACCCCCATACATATGTATATACATACACGTCCACACACGCAAATACACATACCAATACATTTCAATGTACACATATATATACACACACAGACACATACATATATACACATGCACACAATTCACACTGTCTGCATTTATTCATTCCATCGCCACCTCGCCACACATGGAATAACATCCCCCTCCCCCCTCATGTGTGCGAGGTAGCGCTAGGAAAAGACAACAAAGGCCCCATTCGATGACACTCAGTCTCTAGCTATCATGCAATAATGCCCGAAACCGCAGCTCCCTTTACACATCAAGGCCCCACAGAACTTTCCATGGTGCTTCACATGCCCTGATTGAGTTCATTGACAGCACGTCGACCCCGGTATACCACATCGATCCAATTCACTCTATTCCTTGCCCGCCTTTCACCCTCCTGCATGTTCAGGCCCCGATCACTCAAAATCTTTTTCACTCTATCTTTCCACCTCCAATTTGGTCTCCCACTTCTCCTCGTTCCCTCCACCTCCGACACATATATCCTCTTGGTCAATGTTTCCTCACTCATTCTCTCCATGTGCCCAAACCATTTCAAAACACCCTCTTCTGCTCTCTCAACTACACTCTTTTTATTTCCACACATCTCTCTTACCCTTACATTTCTTACTCGATCAAACCACCTCCCACCACAATTGTCTTCAAGCATCTCATTTCCAGCACATCCACCCTCCTGCGCACAACTTTATCCATAGCCCACGCCTCGCAACCATACAACATTGTTGGAACCACCATTCCTTCAAACATACCTGTTTTTGCTTTCGGAGATAATGTTCTCGACTTCCACACAATCTTCAAGGCTCCCAGGATTTTCGCCCCCTCCCCACCCTATGATTCACTTCCGCTTCCATGGTTCCATCCGCTTCCTGATCCACTCCCAGATATCTATAACTTTACTTTATATATATATATATATTTATTATTATTTTGCTTCGTCGCTATCTCCCGCGTTAGCGAGGTAGCGCAAGGAAACAGACTTAAGAATATCCCAACCCACCCACATACACATGTATATACATACACGTCCACACACGCAAATATACATACCTATACATCTCAGTGTACACATATATATACACGCACAGACATATATATATATATATACACATGTACATAATTCATACTGTTTGCCTTTATTTATTCCCATCAACACCCCGCCACACATGGAATAACAACCCCCTCCCCCCTCATGTGTGCGAGGTAGCGCTAGGAAAAGACAACAAAGGCACCATTCGTTCACACTCAGTCTCTAGCTGTCATGTAATAATGAACCGAAACCACAGCTCCCTTTCCACATCCAGGCCCCACAGAACTTTCCATGGTTTACCCCAGACGCTTCACATGCCCTGGTTCAATCCATTGACAGCACGTCGACCCCGGTATACCACATCATTCTAATTGACTCTATTCCTTGCACGCCTTTCACCCTCCTGCATGATCAGGCCCCGATCACTCAAAATCTTTTTCACTCCATCTTTCCACCTCCAATTTGGTGTCCCGCTTCTCCTCGTTCCCTCCACCTCTGACACATATATCCTCTTGGTCAATCTTTCCTCACTCATTCTCTCTATGTGACCAAACCATTTCAAAACACCCTCTTCTGCTCTCTCAACCACACTCTTTTTATTTCCACACATCTCTCTTACCCTTACATTACTTACTCGATGAAACCACCTCACGCCACATATTGTCCTCAAACATCTCATTTCCAGCACATCCACCCTCCTGCGCACAACTCTATCCATAGCCCACGCCTCGTAACCATACAACATTGTTGGAACCACTATCCCTTCAAACACACCCATTTTTGCTTTCCGAGATAATGTTCTCGACTTCCAAACATTCTTCAAGCCTCCCAGAATTTTCGCCCCCTTCCCCACCCTATGATTCACTTCCGCTTCCATGGTTCCATGGAATTTGCGCACTCACTTTTATCCCCTTTGCCTTTGTACAATGGCACTATGCAAGCATTCCGCCAATCCTCAGGCACCTCACCATGAATCATACGTACATTAAATAACCTTACCAACCAGTCAACAATACAGTCACCCCCTTTTTTGATAAATTCCACTGCAATACCATCCAAACCTGCTGCATTGCCGGCTTTCATCTTTCGCAAAGCTTTTACTACCTTTTCTCTGTTTACTAAATCATTTTCCCTAACCCTCTCACTTTGCACACCACCTCGACTAAAACACCGTATATCTGCCACTCTATCGTTAAACACATTGAACAAACCTTCAGAATACTCACTACATCTCATTCTCACATCACTACTTGTTATCACCTCCCCATTAGCCCCCTTCACTGAAGTTCCCATATTTATATATATATATATATATATATATATATATATATATATATATATATATATATATATATATATATATATATATATATATTTTTTTTTTTTTTTAATACTAATTGCCATTTCCCGCATTAGCGAGGTAGCGTTAAGAACAGAGGATGAGGACTGAGCCCTTGAGGGAATATCCTCACCTTTCCCCCTTCTCTGTTTCTTCTTTTGGAAAAAAAAAAAAAAGAGAGGGGTGGATTTCCAGCCTCCCGCTCCCTTCCCTTTTAGTTGCCTTCTACGACACGCAGGGAATACGTGGGAAGTATTCTTTCTCCCCTATCTCCAGGGATGATATATATATATATATATATATATATATATATATATATATATATATATATATATATATATATATATATATATACATATATATATATACATATATATATATATATATATATATATATATATATATATATATATATATATATATATATATATATATATATATCCCTGGGGATAGGGGAGAAAAAATACTTCCCACGTATTCCCTGCGTGTCGTAGAAGGCGACTAAAAGGGAAGGGAGCGGGGGGCTGGAAATCCTCCCCTTTCGTTTTTTTTTTTCTTTTTTTTAATTTTCCAAAAGAAGGAACAGAGAAGGGGGCCAGGTGAGGGTATTCCCTCAAAGGCCCAGTCCTCTGTTCTTAACGCTACCTCGCTAACGCGGGAAATGGCGAATAGTTTAAAAGAAAAGAAAAAGAATATATATATATATATATATATATATATATATATATATATATATATATATATATATATATATATATATATATATATATACATATATATATATGCCTTCAGGTAGGTACACATTTTATCGACCAAACTCTTGGGGAGGATGAACAGCAGGGTTAACTGTGGACAGACTGCTGCGTCCAGGATTCAGACCTTGGCCGGCTCGACCCCAGGCGGTCTGGGGTTGCGTCATGGTCAACAATGCAAACCACTACTCCATGGAAATCCATATATTGTAACTCCTGCTATGATAGTACACTTGTCTGTGATGAAAGTTATGAAGCTGAAATCGTACTTCAGTAGGAGTTCATACAGTTCTATACATGTAGCACGACATGTTTCGTGTAGATTATCCACCTCTTGTGTGTGTAGTGTTGGACGCTAGACAGCGTCCCTACGTTGTGATGTTAGGATTTAAATCACTTCGTTAAGTAGTGGCAGCAGCTGATGATGAGGTGGATTGTCTCCACGAAACATGTCGTGCCACATGAACAACATTGTTTGAACTCCTACTGAGTACGATTTCACGTCATTGTAACTCATACATGCCTGACACCACTGACCAAGAAAGTTCGGCTGGATGAAGGTATAATTTGGATCACTGTGAAAATCTTGATCAATGGGGCAAGAAAGTTGCCTTCCATATCTCTGGACGCTGGTCACTGGCAATGGGTTCTCCAGATATAAATGTAGATTCATCGCACATTGTTGCATCACTTAAGGTTGAAAACAGCTGCAGGATGTGTTACATTTGCCCCAGGGTCGAAATTAATGTAAAACAGGGAAAAGAAAATTGATAATTAGTCTATAGGTATTCCCTGTGTGTTCCAGGATAGGAATTATCGTGTGGTTTAGTTAGGTGTTCTGCCGTACTGTTGAAAGGTGGATGTCATCTTAGTGTTAAGGATGTGTATTTCTAGTGGTCTCGTGGCGGTACAGAGGCTCAGGAACAAGTAGCGTGACCATGAAGGTGTGTGTGTGTGTGTGTGTGTGTGTGTGTGTATGTGTGTGTGTGTGTGTGTGTCATTACTTATGTGTGGGTTATGGGAAGAGAGTATTACACTCGTGGTGACCCGTTTCTTCACCGTGAGTATATAAAACATGTCTTTACACCTGTGTATGTATGTATGCACACGCCAGACTAAGCCAGTTATCGACCAGCCTCCAGGGCAGGATAGATATTTGTGTAAGGTGGAGGTCGACATGTTACGCCCAGGATTCGAATGTCTGCAGGTCCGACCCGGGACTGACCCATGCTGAATCATGGTCGGTAGCACTAACCACAGCACCGCGCGCGCACGCGTGTGTGTGTGTGTGTGTGTGTGTGTGTGTGCGCGCACGTAATAGTATGTGGCTTGTAAACATTTCAATTTCTTTGTATTCATACACAATGAAAATTCTTGGATTTTGGGTGTTGATATGAAGGACAGTGGAGAGAGAGAGAGAGAGAGAGAGAGAGAGAGAGAGAGAGAGAGAGAGAGAGAGAGAGAGAGAGAGAGAGAGATCCAACCTCAGTCTAGAGACCTCACTAGGAACTGTACATCTTTATGTTGACCCTTATGTTGATTTATTCCAAAAGAATCGCCTAATTCTGACAAAATTCCTTGCGATAGATAATTGTACAAGTATTTGGGAATGCCATGTATATACTGGTTGTAACCAGTGATTGACATGTTTTTAAACTGTGGCTAAATAAACACCTGGTTGCTGGGAGTTAGTTTGCACAGTTGGGCGTCCTGCGCCACATAAAACTTACGCATTGACCTCAGCAGCAAGATACAGAAAGAGTTCAGACAGTATAATCTAGTGGGCCCACTCGAGGTTGCTAGTGACATCGGGGAAAGCATCAGAAACTCACAGACTCTCGTGCGGTAAGGTAAGAGGTGTCGCAAGTGTTGCTGACCGTGGCGCACTCACCGGCCGCTAGGGTTCGAGTCCTCATAGGTTCGAATCCTGGTAGAGGCTAGTATATATATATATATATATATATATATATATATATATATATATATATATATATATATATATATATATATATATATATAAGCACGAATATAGTAGATATGAATGCGCTCTTTTCATGAAACACATAGTGCTCCCAACAACAAGGATTCGAACCTGGATCTTTTGCGTGTTATCTAGGAACGCGATCATAGCCGAACGGTTATCGTTCCCAGCTAACTCACAAAAGGACAAGGTTCGAATCCTTGCTTTTGAAGGGCATGATGTATATATGCATATATATATATATATATACCTCACTGAAGCAGAGGTAGCAGTGCTGTTTCCTGTGGGGCGGGGTAACGCCGAAAATGGATGAAAGGAAGCAAGTATGTGTAAGAGTGATTATATATGTTTTTGAGATATGTATATGCATATGTATGCATATGTACGTGTATGTACGCTTATGTATATATATTTGTATATGAGAGGATGGGTCGTTCTTCGTTTGTTTCCTGACGCTATCTCGCTGAAGCGGGAAACGGCGATGAAGTATAATGGATATTATATATATACATGACAGCTAGAGACTGAGTGTGAACGAATGTGGCCTTTGTTGTCTTTTCCTAGCACTACCTGGTGCACATGCAGGGGGAAGGGGTTGTCATTTCATGTGTGGCGGGGTGGCGACGGGAATGAATAAGGGCAGACAGTATGAATTGTGTACATGTGTATATATGTATATGTCTGTGTGTGTATACGGTGAGATGTCTAGGTATGTATATGTGTGTGTGTGGACGTGTATGTATATACATGTGTATGTTAGTGGGTTTGGGCCATCCTTTCGTCTGTTTCCTTGCGCTACCTCGCTAATGCGGGAGACAGCGACAAAGTATAAATATATATATATATATATATATATATATATATATATATATATATATATATATATATATATATGTATTGTATATATATATGTAATTGTATATATATATATATATATATATATATATATATATATATATATATATAATTATATTATCCCTGGGGATAGGGGATTAAGAATACTTCCCACGTTTCCCTGCGTGTCGTAGAAGGCGACTAAAAGGGGAGGGAGCGGGGGGCTGGAAATCCTCCCCTCTTGTTTTTTTTTTTTTTTTTTTTTTTAAATTTTCCAAAAGAAGGAACAGAGGGGGCCAGGTGAGGATATTCCAAAAAAGGCCCAGTCCTCTGTTCTTAACGCTACCTCGCTAACGCGGGAAATGGCGAATAGTTTAAAAGAAAAGAAGAAAGATATATATATATATATATATATATATATATATATATATATATATATATATATATATATATATATATATATATATAATTGTATATATATATATATATATATATATATATATATATATATATATATATATATATATATATATATATATATATATATATATATATATATATATGCATCGCATAAATGAGATATCCTTGATTATGGCATTCAGGTATTCGTGCCGTCTTAGCTAACTTAAGAAAAATGGACGGTTGAATGTGACCTGTGTCAAAACGGATGTGCAGTGGGCAAGATCTAGCCAGTGGATAGATCTCATATACTATAAGAATATAATCCAATATGACCGAGCGTCTCAGATGTGGAAACTTGGTACCTTTATAACTCAACGTTTATCCTCTGCATACTGTTAATTTATTCACCATCATCAGTAAGTCTTAACTGATATGAACGTAAAAGTACCTTACTGCACGTGAAACTGATGCATTATCATGTGTAGCTGTCTCAAAGACTCAAGCTATACGCATGCTTAAAGTACCGGGCATTGAGTACCTGTATTTTATCCTCTGTGAGGTGTCTCCTTTGTTACTGCAAGATCTTCGGCTGCTTAGTATGCAGCATCAGTGAAGGCCCTTGGCTACTATATTCTCCCGTCATAGTCTATGGTGATTCCTTTTGAGTCATCACAGGATTCGAATTTAGTACTATAGTACTGTGTTCAGGTAAAGATCAAGAGTGCTGATTATCGTATTATTATGTTATATAGTGATTGAGGAAGGATGATTGCTGGTGTGGCATATGACCAGATGTTACTATGTAAGGGAACTCGCACTTATTTTCCACCAATGTGTTCAGTTACACCTATTTGTTCTTGGAAGATCTCATAGTATTCTAAATCCTCTTCACTAAGTTCCTCTCATAGTTGATTTTTGCGTATTATATTATTTCTAACTGGATACTCATTTATATAATATTTTTTTATCTTTGAACATTCAAGTATGATATTACCTTTATTTTCTTTGTTATATCATTGTCTATTTGCTTTTCTTTTCGTTCTGTTATCTGTTGAAGCTGATGTGTTTTATATAGTTAAGTTCCTAGCCATTTCCGTTAGCTATGTGAAAAAAGTAGTTTGAAATTATTGTTCTTAATTGTTTGCTCCACTGAGGGGGAGTTGATCCAGGAGAGAGAGAGAGAGAGAGAGAGAGAGAGAGAGAGAGAGAGAGAGAGAGAGAGAGAGAGAGAGAGAGAGAGAGAGAGAGAGAGAGTGTTACATGCTTACACAGTGCACACAGCGAGGTGATCTGGCCTTAACACTACTTCAAAAGAAGAAGTCCCCCTAAAAGCAGTGAATGAAAAGAATAGCAAAACAAAAGCTCTCTCTCCCCACCTCACACGTCGGACAGGAAACAGGTACAAATAATACCTTGCAAGACTTATGTGACTGAAGTCATTTCTTTATACGAACGTCAGAAGTTAGAATGAAATTGAATGTCACGCATTCCATTACCAAAGACATGCAAGAGGGAGATAAAGGTAGGGAGAAGGATAGAATGTGAGAGGGAGAGACTCTGATGTCTTTGCATGTCCAGTAAACACTAGCCACACGCTCATGGGACGTCGACGTTGAGTTACAACAACACTGGCACCCGCCTGCCCGCTGACGGCCGCCCGCCCACCCTATCTCCTTACCCTCGACAACTGGTCGAACTGACTACATACCACTTGACGCCGTTGTCATGGGCCACCCTGTGGTATGTGGTACGGTCAATGTGTCTCTTGGCTAGTGCAGTGATCCAGCACCTACCATGTACTCAAGGAAGGACAGGCGTATGAACTCAGGAGCCCAACCCACAGAGGAACTTCAGATGTGTTAAATCTTCAACCCAAAAGGTTAATGAAAACCATAGCTTTTTAGCCATCAATTAAAAACTTTCCATGATTTCCTGTATTATCACATCAGACTCGCAGGGAAAACCTTCAGCTGTCTTATATTAGCCATTCATATTCCCTCTTTATCAGTTCATATACATATATATATATATATATATATATTCCTATGAGTCCACGGGGAAAATGAAACACGAAAAGTCCCCAAGTGCACTTTCGTGTAATAATCACATCATCAGGGGAGACACAAGAGAGGAATATAACAGTCAGTTGATATACATCGAAGAGACGAAGCTAGGACGCCATTTGGTAAACATGTGATTGTCCAAAACATACAACGAGCGTTCATAAACTTATCATTTTACAAATCTTATCAACAATAAAGTTATCTAATTTGTACAGACCATCACTAATATTAAGATTATAATTCTTTGTGTATTTAATACTAGAAGATTCAATGATATTTCTCTTGGTAATAGAGTTAGAGTTAACAACTGAGATGGCGTTACTCCAGTCAATACAATGATCATAGTTTTTAACATGATTAAACAAGGCATTTGATTCTTGTCCCGTTCTTATACTATATTTATGTTGCTTAAGTCTAACAGAAAGATCCTTACCAGTCTGACCAACATAAAATTTATCACAGTTTCCACAAGGAACTTTATAGATGCGACCAAGAGAATTTTCTGGTGAATTCCTGATTAAGATATTCTTTATAGTATTATTGTTGCTAAAGGCAACATTTACATTAAAGGATTTAAGCAACATGGGAAGCAAAGTGAAATTATTATTAAAAGGGAGAACTAAAAGATTCTTGGTGCCAATGGGAGGTTTGGGCTCAACTCTATAAAATGATTTCTTTGCTACCTTAAGGGATTTATCAATGAAAGATCTAGGGCACTTTAACTTAGATCCAATGGAATATATCTTCTCAAGCTCATCATCAATAAACTCTGGACTGCAAATACGTAATGCCCTTAGGAACATAGATTGAAATGATGATAATTTAACTCTGTCATGTTGAGTAATAATTGATATATGAGCATACATTGGTAGGTTTTCTGTATATGCTAAACTTAAACTTGTTTCCTTGTCTATGGATCATGCAATCTAATAATTGTAACATCATGTATATCAACATACTTATATTTCTCTCTTGTGTCTCCCCTGATGATGTGAGTGCACTTGGGAACGTATCGTGTTTCATTTTCCCCGTGGACTCACAGGAATATATATATTTATTTATATATTCATTTTGCTTTGTCGCTGTCTCCCGCGTTAGCGAGGTAGCGCAAGGACACAGACGAAAGAATGGCCCTACCCACCCACATACACATGTATATACATACACGTCCACACACGCAAATATACATATCTATACAATTCAACGTATACACGTGTATACACACACAGACATATACATATATACACATGTACATAATTCATACTGTCTGCCTTTATTCATTCCCATCGCCACCCCGCCACACATGAAATAACAACCCCCTCCCCCCCTCATGCGTGCGGGGTAGCGCTAGGAGAATACAACAAAGGCCCTATTCGTGCACACTCAGTCTCTAGCTGTCATGTAATAATGCACCGAAACCACAGCTCCCTCTCCACATCCACATGGTTTACCCCAGACGCTTCACATGCACTGGTTCAATCCATTGACAGCACGTCGACCCCGGTAAATCACATCGTTCCATTTCACTCTATTCCTTGCAGGCCTTTCACCCTCCTGCATGTTCAGGACCCCATCACTCAAAATCTTTCTCACTCCATCTCTCCACCTCCAAATTGGTCTCCCACTTCTCCTCGCTCACTCCACCTCTGACACATATATCCTCTTGGCCAATCTTTCCTCACTCATTCTCTCCATGTGACCAAACCATTTCAAAACACCCTCAAAATCTTTCTCACTCCATCTCTCCACCTCCAAATTGGTCTCCCACTTCTCCTCGCTCACTCCACCTCTGACACATATATCCTCTTGGCCAATCTTTCCTCACTCATTCTCTCCATGTGACCAAACCATTTCAAAACACCCTCTTCTGTTCTCTCAACCACACTCTTTTTATTTCCACTCATCTCTCTTACCCTATTATTACTTACTCTATCAAACCACCTCACACCACATATTGTCCTCAAACATCTAATTTCTAGCACATCCACCCTCCTACGCACAACTCTATCCATAGCCCACGCCTCGCAACCATACAACATTGTTGGAACAACTATTCCTTCAAACATACCCATTTTTGCTTTCCGAGATAATGTTCTCGACTTCCACACATTCTTCAGGGCTCCCAGAATTTTCGCCCCCTCCCTCACCGTATGATTCACTTCCGCTTCCATGGTTCCATCCGCTGCCAAATCCACTCCCAGATATCTAAAACACTTCACTTCCTCCATGGGGCAAGTATGCAGTCTGTCGTGCATTAGAGAGCTTGGGAAGTGAGTCAGTTGTTGTTCGCTGATGATACAGCGCTGGTGGCTGATTCACGTGAGAAACTGCAGAAGCTGGTGACTGAGTTTGGTAAAGTGTTTGAAAGAAGAAAGTTAAGAGCAAATGTGAATAAAAGCAAGGTTATCAGGTACAGTAGGGTTGAGGGTCAAGTCAATTGGGAGGTAAGTTTGAATGAAGAAATATATATATATATATATATATATATATATATATATATATATATATATATATATATATATATATATATATATATATATATATATATATATATATATATATATATATATATATATTTCTATGATCATGAATCTTCCACATTAGCTCCGGACCTCCCTGGGGATAGGGGAGAAAGAATACTTCCCACGTATTCCCTGCGTGTCGTAGAAGGCGACTAAAAGGGGAGGGAGCGGGGGGCTGGAAATCCTCCCCTCTCGTTTTTTTTTAATTTTCCAAAAGAAGGAACAGAGAATTGGGCCAGGTGAGGGTATTCCCTCAAAGGCCCAGTCCTCTGTTCTTAACGCTACCTCGCTAATGCGGGAAATGGCAAATAGTTTGAAAGAAAGAAAGAAAGATATATATATATTTGTTTATTTATATATTCATTATACTTTGTCGCTGTCACCATGTTAGCAAGGTAGCGCAATGAAACAGATGAACGAATAGCCCAATCCACCTACATATACATGCATATACATACACGTCCACACACGCACATATACATACCTATACATTTCAACGTATACATATATATACATACACAGACATATACATATATACACATGTACATAATTTATAATTGCTGCCTTCATTCATTTCCGTCGCCACCCCGCCACACATGAAATGACAACCCCCTCCCCCCTCATGCGCGCAAGGTAGCGCTAGGGAAAGACAACAAGGACCACATTCCTTCACACTCAGTCTCTAGCTTTCATGTATAATGCACCGAAACCACAGCTCCCTTTCCACATCCAGGCCACACAAAACTTTCCATGGTTTACCCCAGACGCTTCACATGCCCTGGTTCAATTCATTAACAGCACGTCGACCCCGGTATACCACATCGTTCCAATTCACTCTGTTCCTTGCACGCCTTTCACCCTCGTGCATATTCAGGCCCTGATCGCTCAAAATTTTTTTCACTCCATCCTTCCACCTCCGATTTGGTCTCCCACTTCTCGTTCTTTCCACCTATGACACATATATACTCTTTGTCAATCTTTCCTCACTCATTCTCTCCATGTGACCAAACTATTTCAGAACACCTCTTCTGCTCTCTTAACCACACTCTTTGTTACCACACATCTCTCCTACCCTTTCATTACTTACTCGATCAAACTACCTCACACCACATATTGTCCTCAAACATCTCATTTCCAGCACTTCCGTCCTCCTTCGCACAACTCTGTCTATAGCCCACGCTTCGCAACCATATAACATTGTGAGAGCCACTATTCATTCAGACATACCCATTTTTACTTTCCGAGATAATGTTCTCGCCTTCCACACATCTTTTAACGCTCCCAGAACTTTCGCACCCTCCCCCACCCTGTGACTCACTTCCACTTCCATGGTTCCATCCGCTGCCACATCCACTCCCAGATTTCTAAAACACTCCACTTCTTCTAGTCTTTCTCCGTTCAAACTTACCTACCAATTGACTTGTCCCTCAACCATACTGTACCTAATAACCTTGCTCTTATTCGCATTTACTCTCAGCTTTCTTCTTTCACACACTTTACCAAACTCTTCTGCAGTTTCTGCAACTTCTGCAGTTTCTCACCCGAATCAGCAACCAGCGCTGTATCATCAGCGAACAGCAGACAGACTCACTTCCCAAGCCCTGTCATCCACAACAGACTGCATGCTTGCCCCTCTTTCCAAAAATTTTGCATTCACCTCCCAAACAACCCCATCCATAAACAAATTAAATAACCATGGAGACATTACGCACCCCTGCCGCAAACCGACATTCACTGAGAACCAATCACTATCCTCTCTTCCCACTCGTACAAATGCCTTACATCCCCGATAAGAACTTTTCACTGCTTCTAGCAACTTGGCTCCCACACCATATATTCTTAATACCTTCCACAGAGCATCTCTATCAACTCTATCATATGCCTTCTCCAGATCCATAAATGCTACATACAAATCCATTTGCTTTTCTAATTATTTCTCACATGCATTCTTCAAAGCAAACACCTGATCCACACATCCTCTGCCACTTCTGAAACCACACTGCTCTTCTCCAATCTGTTGCTCTGTACATGCTTTCACCCTCACAGTCAATACCTCCGATATAGTTTCCCAGGAATACTTAACAAACTTATACCTCTGTAATTTGAGCACTCACCTTTATCCCCTTTGCCTTTGTACAATGGCACTATGCGTGCATTCCACCAATCCTCAGGCACCTCACCATAAGTCATACATATATTAGATATCCTTACCAACCAGTCAACAACACAGTCACCCTCTTTTTTAATAAATTCCACTGCAGTACCATCGAAACCCGCTGCCTTGCCGGGTTTCATCTTCTGCAAAGCTTTTACTACCTCCTCTCTCTCTCTCTCTCTCTCTCTCTCTCTCTCTCTCTATATATATATATATATATATATATATATATATATATATATATATGTTTGTGTGTGTGTGTGTGTGTGTGTGTGTGTGTGTGTGTGTGTGTGTGTGTGTGTGTGTGTGTGTGTTTGTGTGTGTGTGTGTGTGTGTGTGTGTGTGTGTGTGTGTGTGTGTGTTTGTGTGTGTGTGTGTGTGTGTATGTTGAAGGCTACAGTCACGGACAAAAGTCCACTTCAAGTCCGGGCCTTAATTGAAATTTAGAGAGAATTATGAAACGGAAAAAGAAAAGACATTGGAAAGTATTTACGTATTTTTGGGAAACTGAAAGACCTTTCTTTTGAAATGTGGCTCGGTCATAGTTATCGGGAAAGACATGAGAAAGCAGAGAGTTCCAAAGTTTCGGCGTGTAGGGAAAGAAGCAGGTATCAATACGGCCCAACCTTGAAGTGCTGATGGCCACACAATGATCATGTGACGCAGCAGCTTGCCGAGTATTGCGTAGTCTAGCTAGTGGTTGGGGGCACAGAACAGCCAGCTCTCGGAAGCAAAACTAAAGTTATACCTATAGAAGAGGGAAAGTGTGCCAACATTGCGGCTCAGAGCAAGGGGGATCAAGTTTGGAAGTTATCCTGGGACAGTTTATAAGTCGGACCTCGTTCGACTCAACTCTGTCAAGTAAGGATACAGAGTTAGAACCACCCCAAATGTAAGAGCAGTACTCCATACAAGGAGCAACTATTCAGAAGAGAAGTTTCGATATCTCAACAAGACACCCAGTTTCTTAGAGGTGGACCTAGCCATTCCTGTAATGTGGGGCTTCCAAGAAAGAGTATATGTTACAGTAATACCAAGTAATACATTCTGTGGAATGATAGAACCATCTAAGGAGAGACGAGCATTGTGAGGAGCTTTCGTTAGAGAGATGGGTAGAAATTGGATCTTGGAGGCATTAAACTTCACAAGATTTCGTTTACCCCACTGAGATATCCTGTCCAAGTCTGAGTCTTTTAAGGAAGCTGTGTCAAAACGAGATGCAGATCGAGTGAGAGAAGAGGGAGCGGAATCTCTTAGGATGATGACCAGACATAAGTAAGATATGAAAGAATATCGCCAGTGGATCTCGCCTTACGGAAACCATACTGTTGATCAGAGAGAAGACTGTGATTTTCGAGGTGTTTAAGGATATGGGACTTAAGGAGGGACTCAAAGATTGGAAATGGTAAATATCAAAGCAATATGACGATAGTTACAGATGGGATGTATCAATGATGTTTCTAAGGAAAAAGAAAAATTTTGGTTTTTAAACAGAAACGGATCAGACGAGCAAGCACAGGTGTATGTTCAGAGGTACACTCTTTCAGTACACGGGGATGGATGCCATCGGGACCATAAGCCTTGCTTGTGTCTAGAGAGAGAAGCGCTTTTCGGACAGTCCGAAAAAAAGATTACGGGAAGAGGCATGGGATTGGTAAGAGGACCATCAGGGATTAAAGGAATGTTAGAGTCATCCGAGGTGCAGTTAGAGGAGAAACGAGAACCAAAGAAAGTTTCTTTGTCAACTGGAGAGGCAGCTGCAGTACCGTCAGATCGGAAAAGTGAGGGAAAGGTGAAGCGACAGAAGTTGTTAGAGATGCCCTTAGCTAAAGACCAGACAGATGATAGATAACGTACTTGCAGCGATTACGGGCAGTGCTAAAAGCTGGATGGGAGCCAGAGGAAGGAGAGATTTTCCAAGCCAGATATGCCTGATCCCTTGTGTGAATGGCCTCAGAACAGGAACGGTCGAATAATGGATTGGATGAAGAGGTCGTCTTAGAGGAAGAAGGGATAAATGCTTCCATTTCAGCAAGAATAACCTTTCCTGTGCGTGTGACGGAGACCGAAGCATCACAACATAAGAGACAGTAATTTCCCCGAGGAAAGTCAGAAAAGAAGTTACATAAGTTACAATCAGCTTTGTTCAGGTGCCAGTATTTACGCTTAGAAGAGTTTGCTGGAAGGAGGGGTGCGTTTAGAATGAATATATTTCTGAGACTGTGATCACATGAACCAAAGGAAAACGCACTGTCATAGAACACATAATACCCTCCAAAAGCCATGACTCGAACCCAGGACTTTTGCGTGGTAGGTGGGAATGCTACCAGCTAGCCAAGCTATTACCGCTTCCCCCTACCACGGGAAAGTCATTGGGTTCGAGTCCTGGCTGTTAGAGGATATTATGTGATATATGTATATATTCATTTATTTATATTTATTTTCCTTTGTCGCTGTCTCCCGCGTTAGCGAGGTAGCGCAAGGAAACAGACGAAAGAATGGCCTAACCCACCCACATACACATGTATATACATACATGTCCACCCACGCAAATATACATACCTATACATCTCAACGTATACATATATATACACACAGACATATACATATATACACATGCACATAATTCATACTGTCTGCCTTTATTCATTCCCATCGCCACCTCCCCCCCCCACATGAAATAACAACCCCTCCCCCCTCATGTGTGCGAGGTAGCGCTAGGAAAAAACAACAAAGGCCACATTCGTTCACATTCAGTCTATCTTTTATGTGACAATGCACCGAAAACACAGCTCCCTTTCCACATCCAGGCCCCACAGAACTTTCAATGGTTTACTCCAGACTCTTCACATGATCTGTTTCAATCCATTGACAGCACGTCGACCCCGGTATACCACATCGTTCCAATTCACTCTATTCCTTGCCCGCCTTTCACCCTCCTGCATGTTCAGGCCCCGATCACTCAAAATCTTTTTCACTCCATCTTTCCACCTCCAATGTGGTCTCCCACTCCTCCTCATTCCCTCCACCTCTGACACATATATACTCGGTCAATCTTTCCTCACTCATTCTCTCCATGTGCCCAAACCATTTCAAAACACCCTCTTCTGCTCTCTCAATCACACTCTTTTTATTACCACACATCTCTCTTACCCTATTATTACTTACTCGATCAAACCACCTCACACGACATAGTGTCCTCAAACATCTCATTTCAGCACATCCACCATACCCACTTTTGCTTTCCGAGATAATGTTCTCGACTTCCACACATTCTTCAAGGCTCCCAGAATTTTCGCCCCCTCTCCCACCCTATGATTCACTTCCGCTTCCATGGTTCCATCCGCTGCCAGATCCACTCCCAGATATCCAAAACACTTCACTTCCTCCAGTTTTTATCCATTCAAACTTACCTCCCAAATGACTTGACCCTCAACCCTACGATACCTAATAACCTTGCTCTTATTCACATTTACTCTCAACTTTCTTCTTTCACACACTTTACCAAACTCAGTCACCAGCTTCTGCAGTTTCTCACATGAATCAGCCACCAGCGCTGTATCATCAGCGAACAACAACTGACTCACTTCCAAAGCTCTCTCATCCACAACAAACTGCATACTTGCCCTCTTTCCAAAACTCTTGCATTCACCTCCCTAACAACACCATCCATAAACAAATTAAACAATCATGGAGACATCACACACCCCTGCCGCAAACCTACATTCACTGAGAACCAATCACTTTCCTCTCTTCCTACACGTACACATGTATTGCATCCTCGATAAAAACTTTTCACTGCTTCTAACAACTTGCCTCCCACACCATATATTCTTAATACCTTCCACAGAGTGTCTCTATCAACTCTATGATATGCCTTCTCCAGACCCATAAATGCTACATGCAAATCCATTTGCTTTTCTAAGTATTTCTCACTTACATTCTTCAAAACAAACACCTGATCCACACATCCTCTACCACTTCTGAAACTACACTGCTCTTCCCCAGTCTAATGCTCTGTACATGCCTTCACCCTCTCAATCAATACCCTCCCATATAATTTCCCAGGAATACTCAACAAACTTATACCTCTGTAATTTGAGCACTCACCTTTGTCAACTTTGCCGTTGTACAATGACACTATGCAAGCATTCCGCCAATCCTCAGGCACCTCACCATGAATCATACATACATTAAATAACCTTAACAACCAGTCAACAATACAGTAACGCCTTTTTCTAATAAATTCCACTGCAATACCATCCAAACCCGCTGCCTTGCCGTCTTTCATCTTCCGCAAAGCTTTTACTACCTCTTCTCTGTTTACCAAATCATTTTCCCTAACCCCTCACTTTGCACACCACCTCGACCAAAACACCCTATATTTGCCATTCTATCATCAAACACATTCAACAAACCTTCAAAATACTCACTCCATCTCCTTCTCACATTACAACTACTTGTTATCACCTCCCCATTAGCCCCCTTCACTGAAATTCCCATTTGTTCCCATGTCTTACGCACTTTCTTTACCTCCTTCCAAAACATCTTTTTATACTCCCTAACATTTACTGATACTCTCTCACACCAACTCTCATTTGCCCTCTTTTTCACCTCTTGCACCTTTCTCTTGACCTCCTGCCTGTTTCTTGTATACATCCCCCACTCATTTGCATCATTTCCCCGCAAAAATCGTCTAAATGCCTCTCTCTTCTCTTTCACTAATAATCTTAACTCTTCATCCCACCACTCACTACCCATTCTAATCTGCCCACCTCCCACACTTCTCATGCCACAAGTATCTTTTCCGCAAGCCATCACTGCTTCCCTAAATACACCCGATTCCTCCCCCACTACCCTTAACTTCTTTGTTCTCACCTTTTTCCATTCTGTGCTCAGTCTCTCCTGGTACTCCCTCACACAAGTCTCCTTCCCAAGCTCCCTTACTTTCACCACTCTCTTCACCCAAACATTCTCTCTTCTTTTCTGAAAACCCCTACAAATCTTCACCTTCGCCTCCACAAGATAATGATCAGACTTCCCATGAGTTGCACTTCTCAGCACATTAACATCCAAAAGTCTCTCTTTCGCGCGCCTATCAATCAACACGTAATACAATAACGCTCTTTGGCCATATCTAATACTTACATACGTATACCTATGTATATCTCTCTTTTTAAGGCCAGGTGAGGATATTCCCTCAAAGGCCCAGTCCGCATCCTCTGTTCTTAACGCTACCTCGCTAATGCGGGAAATGGCGATTAGTATAAATATATATATATATTTTTTTTTTTTTTTTTTTTTACTTTGTCGCTGTCTCCCGCGTTTGCGAGGTAGCGCAAGGAAACAGACGAAAGAAATGGCCCAACCCACCCCCATACACATGTATATACATACGTCCACACACGCAAATATACATACCTACAAAGCTTTCCATGGTTTACCCCAGACGCTTCACATGCCTTGATTCAATCCACTGACAGCACGTCAACCCCGGTATACCACATCGCTCCAATTCACTCTATTCCTTGCCCTCCTTTCACCCTCCTGCATGTTCAGGCCCCGATCACACAAAATCTTTTTCACTCCATCTTTCCACCTCCAATTTGGTCTCCCTCTTCTCCTTGCTCCCTCCACCTCCGACACATATATCCTCTTGGTCAATCTTTCCTCACTCATCCTCTCCATGTGCCCAAACCACTTCAAAACACCCTCTTCTGCTCTCTCAACCACGCTCTTTTTATTTCCACACATCTCTCTTACCCTTACGTTACTCACTCGATCAAACCACCTCACACCACACATTGTCCTCAAACATCATATTTCCAGCACATCCATCCTCCTGCGCACAACTCTATCCATAGCCCACGCCTCGCAACCATACAACATTGTTGGAACCACTATTCCTTCAAACATACCCATTTTTGCTTTCCGAGATAATGTTCTCGACTTCCACACATTCTTCAAGGCCCCCAGAATTTTCGCCCCCTCCCCCACCCTATGATCCACTTCTGCTTCCATGGTTCCATCCGCTGCCAGATCCACTCCCAGATATCTAAAACACTTCACTTCCTCCAGTTTTTCTCCATTCAAACTCACCTCCCAATTGACTTGACCCTCAACCCTACTGTACCTAATAACCTTGCTCTTATTCACATTTACCCTTAACTTTCTTCTTCCACACACTTTACCAAACTCAGTCACCAGCTTCTGCAGTTTCTCACATGAATCAGCCACCAGCGCTATATCATCAGCGAACAACAACTGACTCACTTCCCAAGCTCTCTCATCCCCAACAGACTTCATACTTGCCCCTCTTTCCAAAACTCTTGCATTCACCTCCCTAACAACCCCATCCATAAACAAATTAAACAACCATGGAGACATTACACATCCCTGCCGGAAACCTACATTCACTGAGAACCAATCACTTTCCTCTCTTCCTACACGTACACATGCCTTACATCCTCGATAAAAACTTTTCACTGCTTCTAACAACTTTCCTCCCACACAGTATATTCTTAATACCTTCAACAGAGCATCTCTATCAACTCTATCATATGCCTTCTCCAGATCCATAAATGCTACATACAAATCCATTTGCTTTTCTAAGTATTTCTCACATACATTCTTCAAAGCAAACACCTGATCCACACATCCTCTACCACTTCTGAAACCACACTGCTCTTCCCCAATCTGATGCTCTGTACATGCCTTCACCCTCTCAATCAATACCCTCCCATATAATTTACCAGGAATACTCAACAAACTTATACCTCTGTAATTTGAGCACTCACTCATATCCCCTTTGTCTTTGTACAATGGCACTATGCACGCATTCTGCCAATCATCAGGCACCTCACCATGAGTCATACATACATTAAATAACCTTACCAACCAGTCAATAATACAGTCACCCCCTTTTCTAATAAATTCCACTGCAATACCATCCAAACCTGCTGTCTTGCCGGCTTTCATCTTCCGCAAAGCTTTTACTACCTCTTCTCTGTTTACCAAATCATTTTCCCTAACCCTCTCACTTTGCACACCACCTCGACCAGTGAAAAGTTTTTATCGAGGATGTAAGGCATGTGTACGTGTAGGAAGAGAGGAAAGTGATTGGTTCTCAGTGAATGTAGGTTTCCGGCAGGGGTGTGTAATGTCTCCATGGTTGTTTAATTTGTTTATGGATGGGGTTGTTAGGGAGGTGAATGCAAGAGTTTTGGAAAGAGGGGCAAGTATGAAGTCTGTTGGGGATGAGAGAGCTTGGGAAGTGAGTCAGTTGTTGTTCGCTGATGATACAGCGCTGGTGGCTGATTCATGTGAGAAACTGCAGAAGCTGGTGACTGAGTTTGGTAAAGTGTGTGAAAGAAGAAAGTTAAGAGTAAATGTGAATATGAGCAAGGTTATTAGGTACAGTAAGGTTGAGGGTCAAGTCAATTGGGAGGTAAGTTTGAATGGAGAAAAACTGGAGGAAGTAAAGTGTTTTAGATATCTGGGAGTAGAAGGCAAGTTGTTATATATATATATATATATATATATATATATATATATATATATATATATATATATATATATATATATATATATATATATATATATATATATATATATATTTTCTTTTTTTTTTTTTAAACTATTCGCCATTTCCCGCGTTAGCGAGGTAGCGCTAAAAACAGAGGACTGGGCCTTTTTTGGAATATCCTCACCAGGCCCCCTCTGTTCCTTCTTTTGGAGAAAAAAAAAAAGAAAAACGAGAGGGGAGGATTTCCAGCCCCCCGCTCCCTCCAATTTTAGTCGCCTTCTACGACACGCAGGGAATACGTGGGAAGTATTCTTAATCCCCTATCCCCAGGGATAATATATATATATATATATATATATATATATATATATATATATATATATATATATATATATGTATATATATATATATATATATATATATATATATATATATATATATATATATATATATATATATATATATATATATATATATATTCTCGATTGATATGGGTAAAACTGAAAGTTGATGGAGAGAGATGGGTGATTATTGGTGCATATGCACCTCGGCATGAGAAGAAAGATTATGAGAGGCAAGTGTTTTGGGAGCAGCTGAATGAGTGTATTAGTGGTTTTGGTGCACGAGACCGGGTTATAGTGATGGGTGCTTTGAATGCAAAGGTGAGTAATGTGGCAGTTGAGGGAATAATTGGTATACATGGGGTGTTCAGTGTTGTAAATGGAAATGGTGAAGAGCTTGTAGATTTATGTGTTGAAAAAGTACTGGTGATTGGGAATACCTGGTTTAAAAAGCGAGATATACATAAGTATACGTGTGTAAGTAGGAGAGATGGCCAGAGAGCGTTATTGGATTACATGTTAATTGACAGGCGCGCGAAAGAAAGAGTTTTGGATGTTAATGTGCTGAAAGGTGCAACTGGAGGGATGTCTGACATTATCTTGTTGAGGCTAAGGTGAAGATTTGTATGGGTTTTCAGAGTGAATGTTGGGGTGAAGAGGGTGGTGAGAATAAGTGAGCTTGGGAAGGAGACTTGTGTGAGGAAGTACCAGGAGAGACTGAGTACAGAATGGAAAAAGGTGAGAACAATGGAAGTAAGGGGAGTGGGGGAGGAATGGGATGTATTTAGGGAATCAGTGATGGATTGCCCAAAAGATTCTTGTGGCATGAGAAGAGTGGGAGGTGGGTTGATTAGAAAGGGTAGTGAGTGGTGGGATGAAGAAGTAAGACTATTAGTGAAAGACAAGGGAGAGGCATTTGGTCGATTGGGAAGTGAGTCAGTTGTTGTTCGCTGATGATACACCGCTGGTGGCTGATTCATGTGAGAAACTGCAGAAGCTGGTGACTGAGTTTGGTAAAGTGTGTGGAAGAAGAAAGTTAAGAGTAAATGTGAATAAGAGCAAGGTTATTAGGTACAGTAGGGTTGAGGGTCAAGTCAATTGGGAGGTGAGTTTGAATAGAGAAAAACTGGAGGAAGTGAAGTGTTTTAGATATCTGGGAGTGGATCTGGCAGCGGATGGAACCATGGAAGCGGAAGTGGATCATAGAGTGGGGGAGGGGGCGAAAATTCTGAGGGCCTTGAAGAATGTGTGGAAGTCGAGAACATTATCTCGGAAAGCAAAAATGGGTATGTTTGAAGGAATAGTGGTTCCAACAATGTTGTATGGTTGTGAGGCGTGGGCTATGGATAGAGTTGTACGCAGGAGGATGGATGTGCTGGAAATGAGATGTTTGAGGACAATGTGTGGTGTGAGGTGGTTTGATCGAGTGAGTAACGTAAGGGTAAGAGAGATGTGTGGAAATAAAAAGAGCGTGGTTGAGAGAGCAGAAGAGGGTGTTTTGAAGTGGTTTGGGCACATGGAGAGAATGAGTGAGGAAAGATTGACCAAGAGGATATATGTGTCGAAGGTGGAGGGAACGAGGAGAAGAGGGAGACCAAATTGGAGGTGGAAAGATGCAGTGAATTGATTTTGTGTGATCGGGGCCTGAACATGCAGGAGGGTGAAAGGAGGGCAAGGAATAGAGTGAATTGGAGCGATGTGGTTTACCGGGGTTGACGTGCTGTCAGTGGATTGAATCAAGGCATGTGAAGCGTCTGGCGTAAACCATGGAAAGCTGTGTAGGTATGTATATTTGCGTGTGTGGACGTATGTATATACATGTGTATGGGGGTGGGTTGGGCCATTTCTTTCGTCTGTTTCCTTGCGCTACCTCGCAAACGCGGGAGACAGCGACAAAGTATGATAAATAAAAAAAAAAAAAAATATATATATATATATATATATATATATATATATATATATATATATATATATATATATATATATATATATATATATATATATGTATATATTTTTTTTTTCCTTTGTCGCTGTCTCCTGCGTTTGCGAGGTAGCGCAAGGAAACAGACGAAAGAAATGGCCCAACCCACCCCCATATACATGTATATACATACGTCCACACACGCAAATATACATACCTACACAGCTTTCCATGGTTTACCCCAGACGCTTCACATGCACTGATTCAATCCACTGACAGCACGTCAACCCCGGTATACCACATCGATCCAATTCACTCTATTCCTTGCCCTCCTTTCACCCTCATGCATGTTCTGGCCCCGATCACACAAAATCTTTTTCACTCCATCTTTCCACCTCCAATTTGGTCTCCCACTTCTCCTCGTTCCCTCCACCTCCGACACATATATCCTCTTGGTCAATCTTTCCTCACTCATTCTCTCCATGTGCCCAAACCATTTCAAAACACCCTCTTCTGCTCTCTCAACCACGTTCTTTTTATTTCCACACATCTCTCTTACCATTACGTTACTTACTCGATCAAACCACCTCACACCACACATTGTCCTCAAACATCTCATTTCCAGCACATCCATCCTCCTGCGCACAACTCTATCCATAGCCCACGCCTCGCAACCATACAACATTGTTGGAACCACTATTCCTTCAAACATACCCATTTTTGCTTTCCGAGATAATGTTCTCGACATCCACACATTTTTCAAGGCTCCCAGAATTTTCGCCCCCTCCCCCACCCTATGATCCACTTCCGCTCCCATGTGATCCATCCGCTGCCAGATCCACTCCCAGATATCTAAAACACTTTACTTCCTCCAGTTTTTCTCCATTCAAACTTACCTCCCAATTGACTTGACCCTCAACCCTACTGTACCTAATGACCTTGCTCTTATTCACATTTACTCTTAACTTTCTTCTTTCACACACTTTACCAAACTCAGTCACCAGCTTCTGCAGTTTCTCATATGAATCAGCCACCAGCGCTGTATCATCAGCGAACAACAACTGACTCACTTCCCAAGCTCTCTCATCCCCAACAGACTTCATACTTGCCCCTCTTTCCAAAACTCTTGCATTCACCTCCCTTTGAAGAATGTATATGAGAAATACTTAGAAAAGCAAATGGATTTGTATGTAGCATTTATGGATCTGGAGAAGGCATATGATAGAGTTGATAGAGATGCTCTGTGGAAGGTATTAAGAATATATGGTGTGGGAGGCAAGTTGTTAGAAGCAGTGAAAAGTTTTTATCGAGGATGTAAGGCATGTGTACGTGTAGGAAGAGAGGAAAGTGATTGGTTGTCAGTGAATGTAGGTTTGCGGCAGGGGTGTGTGATGTCTCCATGGTTGTTTAATTTGTTTGATATATATATATATATATATATATATATATATATATATATATATATATATATATATATATATATATATATATATATATTTTTTTTTTTTTCTTTTTTATACTTTGTCGCTGTCTCCCGCGTTTGCGAGGTAGCGCAAGGAAACAGACGAAAGAAATGGCCCAACCACCCCCATACACACGTATATACATACGTCCACACACACAAATATACATACCTACACAGCTTTCCATGGTTTACCCCAGACGCTTCACATGCCTTGATTCAATCCACTGACAGCACGTCAACCCCGGTATACCACATCGCTCCAATTCACTCTATTCCTTGCCCTCCTTTCACCCTCCTGCATGTTCAGGCCCCGATCACACAAAATCTTTTTCACTCCATCTTTCCACCTCCAATTTGGTCTCCCTCTTCTCCTTGCCCCCTCCACCTCCGACACATATATCCTCTTGGTCAATCTTTCCTCACTCATCCTCTCCATGTGCCCAAACCACTTCAAAACACCCTCTTCTGCTCTCTCAACCACGCTCTTTTTATTTCCACACATCTCTCTTACCCTTACGTTACTCACTCGATCAAACCACCTCACAACACACATTGTCCTCAAACATCTCATTTCCAGCACATCCATCCTCCTGCGCACAACTCTATCCATAGCCCACGCCTCGCAACCATAAAACATTGTTGGAACCACTATTCCTTCAAACATACCCATTTTTGCTTTCCGAGATAATGTTCTCGACTTCCACACATTCTTCAAGGCCCCCAGAATTTTCGCCCCCTCCCCCACCCTATGATCCACTTCCGCTTCCATGGTTCCATCCGCTACCAGATCCACTCCCAGATATCTAAAACACTTCATTTCCTCCAGTTTTTCTCCGTTCAAACTCACCTCCCAATTGACTTGACCCTCAACCCTACTGTACCTAATAACCTTGCTCTTATTCACATTTACTCTTAACTTTCTTCTTCCACACACTTTACCAAACTCAGTCACCAGCTTCTGCAGTTTCTCACATGAATCAGCCACCAGCGCTGTATCATCAGCGAACAACAACTGACTCACTTCCCAAGCTCTCTCATCCCCAACAGACTTCATACTTGCCCCTCTTTCCAAAACTCTTGCATTCACCTCCCTAACAACCCCATCCACAAACAAATTAAACAACCATGGAGATATCACACACCCCTGCCGCAAAACTACATTCACTGAGAACCAATCACTTTCCTCTCTTCCTACACGTACACATGCCTTACATCCTCGATAAAAACTTTTCACTGCTTCTAACAACTTTCCTCCCACCCCATATATTCTTAATACCTTCCACAGAGCATCTCTATCAACTCTATCATATGCCTTCTCCAGATCCATAAATGCTACAACAAATCCATTTGCTTTTCTAAGTATTTCTCACATACATTCTTCAAAGCAAACACCTGATCCACACATCCTCTACCACTTCTGAAACCACACTGCTCTTCCCCAATCTGATTTTCTGTACATGCCTTCACCCTCTCAATCAATACCCTCCCATATAATTTACCAGGAATACTCAACAAACTTTTTTTTTTTTTTTTTTTTTTCATACTATTCGCCATTTCCCGCGATAGCGAGGTAGCGTTAAGAACAGAGGACTGGGCCTTTGAGGGAATATCCTCACCTGGCCCCCTTCTCTGTTCCTTCTTTTGGAAAGTTAAAAAAAAAAAAACGAGAGGGGAGGATTTCCAGCCCCCCGCTCCCTTCCCTTTTAGTCGCCTTCTACGACACGCAGGGAATACGTGGGAAGTATTCTTTCTCCCCTATCCTCTGTAATTTGAGCACTCACTCTTATCCCCTTTGCCTTTGTACAATGGCACTATGCACGCATTCCGCCAATCCTCGGGCACCTCACCATGAGTCATACATACATTAAATAACCTTACCAACCAGTCAACAATACAGTCACCCCCTTTTTTAATAAATTCCACTGCAATACCATCCAAACCTGTTGCCTTGCCGGCTTTCATCTTCCGCAAAGCTTTCACTACCTCTTCTCTGTTTACCAAATCATTTTCCCTAACCCTCTCACTTTGCACACCACCTCGACCAAAACACCCTATATCTGCCACTCTATCATCAAACACATTCAACAAACCTTCAAAATACTTCAAAATATATATATATATATATATATATATATATATATATATATATATATATATATATATATATATATATATATATATATATATATATATATATATATTGTATCATTGATATTAGCGAAGTTATTTACAAACTGGATAGCTCTGTTGTAGGCAAGATTTGTAAAGAGTTCCCTTTCTTGTCTACATAATAAAATTTTCCTGACCCGAACATCACCATCTGGTAACGCTTACTTACCAATGCCGCCTCAGCTACTTCTCTTCCTTTTATATCATTTGACTGTTCCACATCTATCTCATTCCTGTACCTCCCTTGACGATGTGATTATTATACGAAAGTGCACTTGGGAAGTCATCGTGTTTAATTTTCCCCGTGAACTCCTAGGAATATATATATATATATATATATATATATATATATATATATATATATACATATATATATATATATATATATATATATATATATATATATATATATATATATATATATATATATATATATATATATATATATATATATATGTATATATATATATATATATATATATATCCCTGGGGATAGGGGAGAAAGAATACTTCCCACGTATTCCCTGCGTTTCGTAGAAGGCGACAAAAAGGGAGGGAGCGGAGGGCTGGAAATCCTCCCCTCTCATTATTTTTCTTTTAATTTTCCAAAAGAAGGAACAGAGAAGGGAGCCAGGTGAGGATATTCCCTCAAAGGCCCAGTTCTCTGTTCTTAACGCTACCTCGCTAACGCGGGAAATGGCGAATAGTTTAAAAAAAAAAAATATATATATATATATATATATATATATATATATATATATATATATATATATATATATATATATATATATATATATATATATATATATATATATATCCCTTACTTGTGAAGTAAAACTTGAAACATACGTCGTATGCCTTACAACTTTCTCTATTCTGATCACTTTATATCTAAGCTTGAAGTAACATCTCAAAACATGCATGACTTCGATGTGGTGGTGCACCAGACTAACACTTCTAGGGTGGTACTACCACAGGCCACAAACATCCGGCAATTTTGCGTTATTAAACGGAGTTTCGCCGGGTACGTCCGCAATCACCCCCACGCCATTTTCTGTTATGAGAATCGTTACACCCCATCTCCATAACCGAGCGACAAGTTACATTTTATTTTTCATAGACTCGAGTTCTAAAGCTATATGTTAGAGCCCGATCATTGGTCTTACCTGCAAGCAATATGCGATCATATCATATTTATAACCATTGTCACACGATGCGGTGTATATGTCATAACTTCCTCCCATTGATCGATACGTTATATACGGTCATGGCCACCATGTGTCCACTTGTCTGTACACATATTAGGTGGCTCCACCCTCATGCACCTCTCTTTTCTGTGCAGCTGCTCACGTGCCATAAGGATTCACAGCTACCATTGCTGGCGAATATATATATATATATATATATATATATATATATATATATATATATATATATATATATATATATATATATATATATATATATATATATATATATATATATATTGATACTTCTTTTTTTCATCATAGTCATACTTAGTCGCTGTTTCCTGCGTTAGCGATTTAGCGCAAGGAAGGAGAAGAAAGAATGGCCCAACCCATCCACATACACATGTATATACATACACGTCCACACACGCACATATACATACCCATACATCTCAACGTATACAATAATATACATAGACAGACATATGCAATTATACATACACATGTACATATTCATACTTGCTGCCTTCATCCATTTCCGTCGCCACCCTGCCACACAAAAAATGGCACCCCCTCCCCAAGCACGCGAGGAAGGAAGCGCTAGAAAAGACAACAAAGGCCACATTCGTTCACACTCAGTCTCTAGCTGTCATGTAATAATGCACCGAAACCACAGCTCCCTTTCCACATCCAGGCCCCACAAAACTTTTCATGGTTTACCCAGAAGCTTTACATACCCTGGTTCAATCCACTGACAGCACGTCGACTCCGGGATACCACATAGTTCCAATTCACTCTATTCCTTACACGTCTTTCACCCTCCTGTATGTTCAGCCCCCGATTGCTCAAAATCTTTTTCATTCCATCCTCCCATCTACAATTTGGTCTCCCACTTCTCGTTCCCTCCACATATGACACATAAATCCTTTTTGTCAATCTTTCCTCACTCATTCTCTCCATGTGACTAAACCATTTCAATACACCCTCTTCTGCTCTCTCAACCACACTCTTTTTATTTCCACACATCTCTCTTACCCTTTCATTGCTTACTCGATCAAACCACCTCACACCACATATTGTCATTAAACATTTCATTTCCAACACATCCACCCTGTTCTGCACAACCCTATCATTAACCCATGCCTCGAAACCATATAACATTGTTCGAACCACTATTCCTTCAAAAATACCCATCTTTGCTCTCCGAGATAATGCTCTCGCCTTCCACACATTCTTCACCGCACCCAGAACCTTCGCCGACTCGCCCACCGTATGACTCACTTTCGCTTCCTTGGTTCCATCCGCTGCTAAATCCACTCCTAGATATCTAAAACACTTCACTTCCTACAGTTTTTCTCCATTCAAACCTACCTCCCAATTAACTTGTGCCTCAACCCTACTCAGCCTAACAACCTTGCTCTTGTTCACATTTACTTTCAGCATTCTTCTTTCACATACTTTACCAAACTCAGTCACCAACTTCTGCAGAGTCTCACCCGAATCAGCCACCAGCGCTGTATCATCAGCAAACGACAACTAACTCACTTGCCAAGCCCTCTCATCCACAACAGACTGCATACTTGCCCCTCTCTCCAAAACTCTTGCATTCACCTACCTAACTACCCCATACATAAACAAATTAAGCAACCATAGAGACATCACGCACCCCTCCCGCAAACGACATTCACATACACAAACAAACACACACACACACACACACACAAATATATATATATATATATATATATATATATATATATATATATATATATATATATATATATATATATATATATATATATATATATAGCACTAGGAAAAGACAACAAAGGCCCCATTCGTTCACACTCAGTCTCCAGCTGCCGCGAAATAATGCCCGACACCACAGCTCCCTTTCCACATCCAGGCCCCACACAACTTTCCAAGGTTTACCTCAGACGCTTCACATTCCCTGATTCAATCCACTGACAGCACGTCAACCCCGGTATACCACATTGATCAAATTCACTTTATTCATTGCCCTCCTTTCACCCTCATGCATGTTCAGGCCCCGATCACTCAAAATCTTTTTCTCTCCATCTTTCCAACTCCAATTTGGTCTCCCACTTCTCCTCGTTCCCTCCACCTCCGACATATATATCCTCTTGGTCAATCTTTCCTCACTCATTCTCTCCATGTGCCCAAACCATTTCAAAACACACTCTTCTGCTCTCTCAACCACGCTCTTTTTATTTCCACACATCTCTCTTACCCTTACGTTACTTACTCGATCAAACCACCTCACACCACACATTGTCCTCAAACATCTCATTTCCAGCACATCCATCCTCCTGCGCACAACTCTATCCATAGCCCTACTCCTCGCAACCATACAACATTCTTGGAACCACTATTCCTTCTAACCTACCCATTTTTGCTTTCCGAGATAATGTTCTCGACCTCCACATATTCTTCAAGGCTCCCAGAATTTTCACCCCCTCCCCCACACTATGATTCACTTCCGCTTCCATGGTTCCATCCGCTGCCAGATCCACTTGCAGATATCTAAAACACTTTACTTCCACCAGTTTTTCTTCATTCAAACTTACCTCCCAATTGACTCGACCGTCAACCCTACTGTACCTGATAACCTTGCTCTTATTCACATTTACTCTTAACTTTCTTCTTTCACACACTTTACCAAACTCAGTCACCAGCTTCTGCAGTTTCTCACATGTATTAGCCACCAGCGCTGTACCATCAGCGAAGAACAACTGACTCACTTCCCAAACTCTCTCATACACAACAGACTTCATACTTTCCCCTCTTTCCAAAACTCTTGCATTCACCTCCCTAACAAACCCATCCATAAACAAATTAAAGAACCATGGAGACATCACACACCTCTGCCGCAAACCTACATTCACTGAGAACCAATCACTTTCCTCTTCCAACACGTAAACATGCCTTACATCCTCGATAAAAACTTTTCACTGCTTCTAACAACTTGCCTCCCACACCATATATTCTTAATACCTTCCACAGAGCATCTCTATCAACACTATCATATGCCTTCTCCATATCCATAAATGCTACATACAAATCCATTTGCTTTTCTAAGTATTTCTCACATACATTCTTCAAAGGAAACACCTGACCCACAAATCTTCTACCACTGCTGAAACCACACAGCTCTTCCCCAATCTGATGCTCTGTACATTCCTTCACCCTCTCAATCCATACCCTCCCATATAATTTACCAGGAATACTCAACAAACTTATACATTTGTAATGTGAGCACTCACTCTTATCCCCTTTGCCTTTGTACAATGGCACTATGCACGCATTCCGCCAATCCTCAGGCACCTCACCATGAGTCATACATATATTAAATAACCTTACCAACCAGTCAACAATACAGTCACCCCCTTTTTTAATAAATTCCACTGCAATACCATCCAAACCTGCCGCCTTGCCGGCTTTCATCATCCGCAAAGCTTTTACTACCTCTTCTCCGATTACCAAATCATTTTCCCTAACCGTCTCACTTTGCACAGCACCTCGACCAAAACACCCAATATCTTCCACTCTATCATCAAACACATTCAACAAACCTTCAAAATACTCACTCCATCTCCTTCTCACATCACCACTACTTGTTATCACCTCCCCAATTGCGCCCTTCACTGAAGTTCCCATTTGCTCCCTTGTCTTACGCACTTTATTTACCTCCTTCCAGAACATCTTTTTATTCTCCCTAAAATTTAATGATACTCTCTCACCCCAACTCTAATTTGCCCCCTTTTTCACCTCTTGCACCTTTCTCTTGACATCCTGTCTCTCTCTTTTATACATCTCCCACTCAATTGCATTTTTTCAATGCAAAAATCGTCCAAATGCCTCTCTCTTGTCTTTCTCTAATAGTCTTACTTCTCCATCCCACCACTCATTACCCTTTCTAATCAACCCACCTCCCACTCTTCTCATGCCACAAGCATCTTTTGCGCAATCCATCACTGATTCCCTAAATACATCCCATTCCTCCCCCACTCCCCTCACTTCCATTGTTCTCACCTTTTTCCATTCTGTACTCAGTCTCTCCTGGTACTTCCTCACACAATTCTCCTTCCCAAGCTCACTTACTCTCACCACCCTCTTCACCCAAAGATTCACTCTTCTTTTCTGAAAACCCATAGAAATCTTCACCTTAGCCTCCAGAAGATAATGATCAGACATCGCTCCAGTTGCACCTTTCAGCACATTAACATCCAAAAGTCTCTCTTTCCCGCGCCTGTCAATTAACACGTTATCCAATAACGCTCTCTGGCCATCTCTCCTACTTACATACGTATACTTATGTATTTTTTTTTTTTTTTATACTTTGTCGCTGTCTCCCGCGTTTGCGAGGTAGCGCAAGGAAACAGACGAAAGAAATGGCCCAACCCTCCCCATACACATGTACATACACACGTCCACACACGCAAATATACATACCTACACAGCTTTCCATGGTTTACCCCGGACGCTTCACATGCCTTGATTCAATCCACTGACAGCACGTCAACCCCGGTATACCACATCGCTCCAATTCACTCTATTCCTTGCCCTCCTTTCACCCTCCTGCATGTTCAGGCCCCGATCACACAAAATCCTTTTCACTCCATCTTTCCACCTCCAATTTGGTCTCCCTCTTCTCCTCGTTCCCTCCACCTCCGACACATATATCCTCTTGGTCAATCTTTCCTCACTCATTCTCTCCATGTGCCCAAACCATTTCAAAACACCCTCTTCTGCTCTCTCAACCACGCTCTTTTTATTTCCACACATCTCTCTTACCCTTACGTTACTTACTCGATCAAACCACCTCACACCACACATTGTCCTCAAACATCTCATTTCCAGCACATCCATCCTCCTGCGTACAACTCTATCCATAGCCCACGCCTCACAACCATACAACATTGTTGGATCTACTATTCCTTCAAACATACCCATTTTTGCTTTCCGAGATAATGTTCTCGACTTCCACACATTCTTCAAGGCCCTCAGAATTTTCGCCCCCTCCCCCACTCTATGATCCACTTCCGCTTCCATGGTTCCATCCGCTGCCAGATCCACTCCCAGATATCTAAAACACTTCACTTCCTCCAGTTTTTCTCTATTCAAACTCACCTCCCAATTGACTTGACCCTCAACCCTACTGTACCTAATAACCTTGCTCTTATTCACATTTACTCTTAACTTTCTTCTTCCACACACTTTACCAAACTCAGTCACCAGCTTCTGCAGTTTCTCACATGAATCAGCCACCAGCGCTGTATCATCAGCGAACAACAACTGACTCACTTCCCAAGCTCTCTCATCCACAATAGACTTCATACTTGCCCCTCTTTCCAAAACTCTTGCATTTACCTCCCTAACAACCCCATCCATAAACAAATTAAACAACCATGGAGACATCACACACCCCTGCCGCAAACCTACATTCACTGAGAACCAATCACTTTCCTCTCTTCCTACACGTACACATGCCTTACATCCTCGATAAAAACTTTTCACTGCTTCTAACAACTTTCCTCCCACACCATATATTCTTAATACCTTCCACAGAGCATCTCTATCAACTCTGTCATATGCCTTCTCCAGATCCATAAATGCTACATACAAATCCATTTGCTTTTCTAAGTATTTCTCACATACATTCTTCAAAGCAAACACCTGATCCACACATCCTCTACCACTTCTAAAACCACACTGCTCTTCCCCAATCTGATGCTCTGTACATGCCTTCACCCTCTCAATCAATACCCTCCCATATAATTTACCAGGAATACTCAACAAACTTATACCTCTGTAATTTGAGCACTCACTCTTATCCCCTTTGCCTTTGTACAATGCCACTATGCACGCATTCCGCCAATCTTCAGGCACCTCACCATGAGTCATACATACATTAAATAACCTTACCAACCAGTCAACAATACAGTCACCCCCTTTTTTAATAAATTCCACTGCAATACCATCCAAACCTGCTGCCTTGCCGGCTTTCATCTTCCGCAAAGCTTTCACTACCTCTTCTCTGTTTACCAAATCATTTTCCCTAACCCTCTCACTTTGCACACCACCTCGACCAAAACACCCTATATCTGCCACTCTATCATCAAACACATTCAACAAACCTTCAAAATACTCACTCCATCTCCCTCTCACATCACCACTACTTGTTATCACCTCCCCATTTGCGCCTTTCACTGAAGTTCCCATTTCCTCCCTTGTCTTACGCACTTTATTTACCTCCTTCCAGAACATCTTTTTATTCTCCCTAAAATTTACTGATAGTCTCTCACCCCAACTCTCATTTGCCCTTTTTTTCACCTCTTGCACCTTTCTCTTGACCTCCTGTCTCTTTCTTTTATACATCTCCCACTCAATTGCATTTTTTCCCTTCAAAAATCGTCCAAATGCCTCTCTCTTCTCTTTCACTAATACTCTTACTTCTTCATCCCACCACTCACTACCCTTTCTAATCAACCCACCTCCCACTCTTCTCATGCCACAAGCATCTTTTGCGCAATCCATCACTGATTCCCTAAATACATCCCATTCCTCCCCCACTCCCCTTGCTTCCATTGTTCTCACCTTTTTCCATTCTGTACTCAGTGTCTTCTGGTACTTCCTCACACAGGTCTCCTTCTCAAGCTCACTTACTCTCACCACCCTCTTCACCCCAACATTCACTCTTCTTTTCTGAAAAAATGTAGCTTAGACATTGAAGCTTATTGATACAGTGGTTAAATTGATGAAAACTGCTATTGACATTTGTGTAAATAAATTATACATTTCCTTTTTTCCATAGCCAGAGGTTGAACCATTATGTGACATTCATTTTTTTTCATTCATTTCAAGCTAGAAGTTTCAGTTTTCTAATTGTTTCTTACATTTTTCATATGTATATATATGTATGTGTGTGTGTGTGTGTGTATGTGTGCGTGTGTGTGTGTATGTGTGTGTATGTGTATATGTATATATATATGTATATTATCCCTGGGGATAGGGGTGAAAGAATACTTCCCACGTATTCCTCGCGTGTCGTAGAAAGCGACTAGAGGGGACGGGAGCGGGGGGCCAGAAATCCTCCCCTCCTTGTATTAACTTTCTAAAATGGGAAACAGAAGAAGGAGTCACGCGGGGAGGGCTCATCCTCCTCGAAGGCTCAGAGTGGGGTGCCTAAATGTGTGTGGATGTAACCAAGATGTGAAAAAAGGAGAGATAGGTAGTATGTTTGAGGAAAGGAACCTGGATGTTTTGGCTCTGAGTGAAACGAAGCTCAAGGGTAAAGGGGAAGAGTGGTTTGGAAATGTCTGGGGAGTGAAGTCAGGGGTTAGTGAGAGGACAAGAGCAAGGGAAGGAGTAGCAATACTCCTGAAACAGGAGTTGTTGGAGTATGTGATAGAGTGTAAGAAAGTAAACTCTCGGTTAATATGGGTAAAACTGAAAGTTGATGGAGAGAGGTGGGTGATTATTGGTGCATATGCACCTGGGCATGAGAAGAAAGATCATGAGAGGCAAGTGTTTTGGGAGCAGCTGAATGAGTGTGTTAGTGGTTTTGATGCACGAGACCGGGTTATAGTGATGGGTGATTTGAATGCAAAGGTGAGTAATGTGGCAGTTGAGGGAATAATTGGTATACATGGGGTGTTCAGTGTTGTAAATGGAAATGGTGAAGAGCTTGTAGATTTATGTGCTGAAAAAGGACTGATGATTGGGAATACCTGGTTTAAAAAGCGAGATATACATAAGTATACTTATGTAAGTAGGAGAGATGGCCAGAGAGCGTTATTGGATTACGTGTTAATTGACAGGCGTGCGAAAGAGAGACTTTTGGATGTTAATGTGCTGAGAGGTGCAAATGGAGGGATGTCTGATCATTATCTTGTGGAGGCTAAGGTGAAGATTTGTATGGGTTTTCAGAAAATATATATATATATATATATATATATATATATATATATATATATATATATATATATATATATATATATATATATATATGTATATATATATATATATATACATATATATATATATATATATATATATATATATATATATATATATATATATATATATATATATATATATATATATATATATATATATATATATATATATATATGTATATATAATGAGAGAAGATTCAGTGATATTTTTCGTAGTAAAGGAGTTGCAGTTGACAACTGAATTAGCGTTACTCCTGTCAGTACAATGGTCATAGCTTTTAATATGAACAAACAAAGCAATCGATTCTTGTCCCGTTCTTATACTATATTTATGCTTTTTAAGTCTAACGTAATGATCCTTATCATTCTGCCCAACATAAGTCTTTTATCTCATTCTTGTGTCTCCCCTGACGATGAGATCATTACACGAAAGTGCACGTGGGATCTTATCGTATTTCATTTTTCTCGTGGTTATAAGCACATGAGTATTTCATATACTTGTTATTCTCATTCCCGTTTCCCGCGTCAGCGAGATAGCGCCAGGAAACGGAGCTTGGGAAAGGAGTCAGTTGTTGTTCGCTGATGATAGAGAGCTGGTGGCTGATTCGGGTGAGAAACTGCAGAAGCTGAAGACTAAGTTTGGTAAAGTGTGTGAAAGAAGAAAGCTGAGAGTAAATGTGAATAAGAGCAAGGTTATTAGGTAGTTGGAACCACTATTCCTTCAAACATACCCATTTTTGCTTTCTGAGACAATGTTCTCGACTTCCACACATTCTTCAACGCTCCCAGAACTTTCGCCCCCTCCTCCATCCTATGATTCACTTACGCTTCCATGGTTTCTGCCAAATCCATTCCCAGATATCTAAAACATTTCATTTCCTCCAGTTTTTCTCCATTCAAACTTACCCCCCAATTAAGCTCTCAACCATACTGTACCTAATAACGTTGCTTTTATTTACGTTTACTCTCAACTTTCTTCTTTCACACATTTTACCAAACTCATTTACCAGCTTCTGCAGTTTCTTAAATGAATCAGCCACCAGCGCTGTATCATCAGCAAACAACAACTGACTCACTTCCCAAACTCACTCATCCACAACAGACTGCATACTTGCCCCTCTTTCCAAATTTCTTGCATTCCCCTCCCTGACAACCCCATCCACAAACAAATTAAACAACCATGGAGACATCACGCACCCCTGCCGCAAACCCACATTCACTGAGAACCAATCACCTTCCTCTCTTCCTACACATACACATGCCTTACATCCTCGATGAAACCTTTTCACTGCTTCTAACTACTTTCCTCCCACACCATATATTCTTAATACCTTCCACAGAGCATCTGAATCAACTCTATCATATGCCTTCTCCAGATCCATAAGTCCTACATACAAATGCATTTGCTTTTCTAAGTATTTCTCACATACATTCTTCAAAGCAAACACCTGATCCACACAACCTCTACCACCTTGTGAAACCACACCGCTCTTCCCCAGTCTGATGATTTGTACATGCCTTCACCCTCTCGATCAATACCTTCCCATGTAATTTCCCATGAATACTCAACAAACTTGTACCTCTGTAATTTGAGCACTCACTTTTATCCCGTTTGCCTTTGTACAATGGCGCTATGCAAGCATTCCGCCAATCATCAGGCACCTCACCATGAGTCATACATACATTAAATAATCTTACGAACAATTCAACATTATAGTCACCCCCTTTTTAATAAATTCCACTGCAATGCCATCCAAACCTGTTGCCTTGCTGGCTTTCATCTTCCGGAAAGCTTTTACTACCTCCTCTCTGTTTATCAAATCATTCTCCTTAACCCTCTCACTTTGCACAAGACCTCGACAAAAACACCCTCTATCTGCCACTCTATCATCAAACACATTCAACAAACCTTCAAAATACTCACTCCATCTCCTTCTCACATCACCACTACTTGTTATCACCTCCCCATTAGCCCCCTTCACTGAAGTTCCCATTTGTTCCTTTGTCTTACGCACTTTATTTACCTCCTTCCAAAACATCTCTTTATTCTCCATAAAAGTTAATGATACTCTTTCACATCAACTGTCTTTTTGCCTTCTTTTTCACCTCTTCCACCTTTCTCTTTACCTCCTGCCTCTTTCTTTTTATACATCTCCCAGTTATTTGGCATTATTTCCCTGCAAAAATCGTCCAAATGCCTCTCTCTTCTCTTTCACTAATAATCTTACTTCTTCATCCCACCACTCACTACCCTTTCTAATCTGCCCGCCTCCTACGCTTCTTATGCTACAAGCATCTTTTACGGAAGACATCACAGCTTCCCTAAATACATCCCATTCCTCCCCCACTCCCCTTACGTTCTTTGTTCTCACCTTTTTTTCCATTCTGTACTCAGAATGGTATTGGTACTTCCTCACACAAGTCTCCTCCCAAGCTCACTTACTCTCACCACTCTCTTCACCCAACATTCTGTCTTCTTTTCTGAAAACCTCTACAAATCTTCACCTTCGCCCCGAAAAGATAATGATCACACATCCCTCCAGTTGCACCACTCAGCACATTAACATCCAAAAGTCTCTCTTTCGCGTGCCTATCAATGAACACGAAATCCAATAATGCTTTCTCGCCATCCCTCCTGCTTACATATGTATACTTATACTTACATATGTATACTTATACCTACTTATATCTCTCTTTCTAAACCAGGTATTCCCAGTCACCAGTCCTTTTTCAGCACATAAATCTACAAGCTCTTCACTATTTACATTTACAACACTGAACATCCCATGTACACCAGTTATTCCCTCAACTGACACATTACTCACCTTTGCATTCAAATCACCCATCACTATAACCCGGACTCGTGCATCAAATCTACTAATACACTCACTCAGCTGCTCCCAAAAGACTTGCCTCTCATGATCTTTCTTGTCATGCCCAGGTGCATATGCACCAATAATCACCCCTCTCTTTCCATCCACTTTTACTTTTAGCCATATCAATCTAGAGTTTACTTTACACTCTATCACATACTTCCACCACTCCTGTTTCAGGAGTAGTGCTACTCGTTCCTTTGCTCTTGTCCTCTCACTATCTCCTGACTTTACTCCCAATATATTCTCAGACCACTCTTCCCCTTTACCATTGAGCTTCGTTTCACTCAGAGCCAAAAGATCCAGGTTCTATTCCTCAAACATACTACCTATCTCTCCTTTTTTCTCATCTTAGTTACATCCGCACACATTTAGACACCCTAGTCTGAGCCTTCGAGGAGGATGAGCACTCTCCGCGTGGCTCCTTCTTCTGTTTCCCCTTTTAGAAAGTTCAAATACAAGGAGGATAGGGTTTCCAGCCCCCCGCTCCCGTCCCCTTTAGTCGCGTCTACGACACGAGGAATGCGTGGGAAGTATTCTTTCTCCCCAATCCCCAATATATATATATATAATCCCCAATATATATGTATATATATATATATATATATATATATATATATATATATATATATATATATATATATATATATATATATATATATATATATATATTGGAAAGGATCACAATTTTGCGCGTGATCAAGATATTCCTATGAGTCCACGGGGAAAATGAGACACGAAAAGTTCCCAAGTGCACTTTCCTGTAATAATCACATCATCACGGGAGACACAAGAGAGAAATATAACAGTCAATTGATATACATCGAAGAGACGAAGCTAGGACGCCATTTGGTAAATATATATATATATATATATATATATATATATCTCATACAAACCTCCAACAGCCAGGATCGAACCCGGGACCCCTGTGCAAGAGGCAAGCATGCGAACCGCTAGGCTATGGGACTGTATTTTAGGAAACAGCTATTCGAAATACTAAGTACTCGAATACCCTTCGTCCGACAATGGTGAGCAACGGGGTCTTTACTGGTTATTTCCGAACAGACGCACATAGCCAGCTGATAGCGTTTTAGCGAACCTAACTGTACAACGCGGAGGTATATGAATACGAATAAAGTGCATATGAACGCGCACCTTCATAGAACATACAAACCTCCAACAGCCAGGATTGAACCCGGGACCCCTGTGCAAGAGACAGGCATGTAAACGCTAGGCTATGGGACTGTATTATAGGAAACAACTATTCGAAATACTAAGTACTCGAATACCCTTCTTCTCACAATCGTGAGCAACGAGGTCTATACTGCTTATTTCCGAAAAGACCCACATAGCCAGCTGATAGCGTTTTACCGAACCTAACTGTACAACGCGGAGGTATATGAATACGAATAAAGTGCAGATGAACGCGCACCTTCACGGAACATACAAACCTCCAACAGCCAGGATCGAACCCGGGACCTCTGTGCAAGAGGCAGGCATGCTAACGTTACGCTAGGCTATGGGACTGTATGATAGGAAACAACTATTCGAAATGCTAAGTACTCGAATACCCTTCGTCTCACAATGGTGAGCAACGGGGTCTATACTGGTTATTTCCGAACAGACGCACATAGCCAGCTGATAGCGTTTTACCGAACCTAACTGTACAACGCGAAGGTATATGAATACGAATAAAGTGCATATGAATGTAAGGCATGAGGATGTAAGGCATGTGTACGTGTAGGAAGAGAGGAAAGTGATTGGTTCTCAGTGAATGTAGGTTTGCGGCAGGGGTGTGTGATGTCTCCATGGTTGTTTAATTTGTCTATGGATGGGGTTGTTAGGGAGGTGAATGCAAGAGTTTTGGAAAGAGGGGCGTGTATGCAGTCTGTTATGGATGAGAGAGCTTGGGAAGTGAGTCAGTTGTTGTTCGCTGATGATACAGCGCTGGTGGCTGATTCATGTGAGAAACTGCAGAAGCTGGTGACTGAGTTTGGTAAAGTGTGTGAAAGAAGAAAGTTAAGAGTAAATGTGAATAAGAGCAAGGTTATTAGTTACAGTAGGGTTGAGCGTCAAGTCAATTGGGAGGTAAGTTTGAATGGAGAAAAACTGGAGGAAGTGAAGTGTTTTAGATATCTGGGAGTGGATTTGGCAGCGGATGGAACCATAGAAGCGGAAGTGAATCATAGGGTGGGGAAGGGGGCGAAAATTTTGGGAGCCTTGAAGAATGTGTGGAAGTGGAGAACATTATCTCGTAAAGCAAAAATTGGTGTGTTTGAAGTAATAGTGGTTCCAACAATGCTGCATGGCTGTGAGGCATGGGCTATGGATACACTAGTGTTGTGCGCAGAGGGGTGGATGTGCTGGAAATGAGATGTTTGAGGACAATGTGTGGTGTGAGGTGGTTTGATCGAGTAAGTAATGTGAGGGTAAGAGAGATGTGTGGAAATTAAAAGAGTGTGGTTGAGAGAGCAGAAGAGGGTGTTTTGAATTGGTTTGGTCACATGGAGAGAATGAGTGAGGAAAGATTGACAAAGAGGATATATGTGTCAGAGGTGGAGGGAACGAGGAGAAGTGGGAGACCAGATTGGAGGTGGAAAGATGGAGTGAAAAAGATTTCAGTGGTCGGGGCCTGAACATGCAGGAGGGTGAAAGGCGTGCAAGGAATAGAGTGAATTGGAACGATGTGGTATACCGGGGTCGACGTGCTGTCAATGGATTGAACCAGGGCATGTGAAGCGTCTGGGGTAAGCCATGGAAAGTTCTCTGGGTCCTGGATGTGGAAAGGGAGCTGTGGTTTCGGTGCATTATTACATGGCAGCTAGAGACTGAGTGTGAACGAATGGGGCCTTTGTTGTCTTTTCCCAGCGCTACCTCGCACACATGAGGGGGGAGGGGGTTGTTATTCCATGTGTGGCGAGGTGGCGATGGGAATGAATAAAGGCAGACAGTATGAATTGTTTACATGTGTATATATGTATATGTCTGTGTGTGTTTATATATGTGTACATTGAGATGTATAGGTATGTATATTTGCGTGTGTGGACGTGTATGTATATACATGTGTATATGGGTGGGTTGGGCCATTCTTTCGTCTGTTTCCTTGCGCTACCTCGCTAACGCGGGAGACAGCGACAAAGCAAAAAAAAAAAAATAGATAATAGATATGTATATATGTATATATATATGATATTTTATTTTTTTGCTTTGTCGCTGTCTCCCGCGTTTGCGAGGTAGCGCAAGGAAACAGACGAAAGAATGGCCCAACCCACCCCCATACACATGTATATACATACACGTCCACATACGCAAATATACATACCTACACAGCTTTCCATGGTTTACCCCAGACGCTTCACATGCCCTGATTCAATCCACTGACAGCACGTCAACCCCGGTATACCACATCGATCCAATTCAATCTTTTCCTTGCCCTCCTTTCACCCTCCTGCATGTTCAGGCCCCGATCACTCAAAATCTTTTTCACACCATCTTTCCACCTCCAATTTGGTCTCCCACTTCTCCTCGTTCCCTCCACCTCCGACACATATATCCTTTTGGTCAATCTTTCCTCACTCATTCTGTTCATGTGCCCAAACCATTTCAAAACACCCTCTTCTGCTCTCTCAACCACGCTCTTTTTATTTCCACACATCTCTCTTACCCTTACGTTACTTACTCGATCAAACCACCTCACACCACACATTGTCCTCAAACATCTCATTTCCAGCACGTCCACCCTCCTGCGCACAACTCTATCCATAGGCCACGCCTCGCATCCATACAAAATTGTTGGAACCACTATTCCTTCAAACATACCCATTTTTGCTATCCGAGATAATGTTCTCGACTTCCACACATTCTTCAAGGCTCCCAGGATTTTCGCCCCCTCCCCCACCCTATGATCCACTTACGCTTCCATGGTTCCATCCGCTGCCAAATCCACTCCCAGATATCTAAAAAACTTTACTTCCTCCAGTTTTTCTCCATTCAAACTTACCTTCCAGTTGACTTGACCCTCAACCCTACTGTACCTAATAACCTTGCTCTTATTCACATTTACTCTTAACTTTCTTCTTTCACACACTTTACCAAACTCAGTCACCAGCTTCTGCAGTTTCTCACATGAATCAGCCACCAGCGCTGTATCATCAGCGAACAACAACTGACTCACTTCCCAAGCTCTCTCATCCACAACAGACTTCATACTTGCCCCTCTTTCCAAAACTCTTGCATTCACCTCCCTAACAACCCTATCCATAGACAAATTAAACAACCATGGAGACATCACACACCCCTGCCGCAAACCTACATTCACTGAGAACCAATCACTTTCCTCTCTTCCTACACGTACACATGCCTTACAACCTCGATAAAAACTTTTTACTGCTTCTAACAACTTTCCTCCCACACCATATATTCTTAATACCTTCCACAGAGCATCTCTATCAACTCTATCATATGCCTTCTCCAGATCCATAAATGCTACATACAAATCCATTTGCTTTTCTAAGTATTTCTCACATACATTCTTCAAAGCAAACACCTGATCCACACATCCTCTACCATTTCTAAAACCACACTGCTCTTCCCCAATCTGATGCTCTGTACATGCCTTCACCCTCTCAATCAATACCCTCCCATATAATTTACCAGGATTACTCAACAAACTTATACCTCTGAAATTTGAGCACTCACTCTTATCCCCTTTGCCTTTGTACAATGGCACTATGCACGCATTCCGCCAATCCTCAGTCACCTCACTATGAATCATACATACATCAAATGACCTTACCAACCAGTCAATAATAGTCACCCCCTTTTTTAATAAATTCCACTGCAATACCATCCAAACCTGCTGCCTTGCCGGCTTTCATCTTCCGCAAAGCTTTTACTACCTCTTCTCTGTTTACCAAATCATTTTCCCCAACCCTCTCACTTTGCACACCACCTCGACCAACACACCCTATATCTGCCACTCTATCATCAAACACATTCAACAAACCTTCAAAATACTCACTCCATATCTTTCTCACATCACCACTACTTGTTATCACCTACCCATTTGCGCCCTTCACTGAAGTTCCCATTTGCTCCCTTGTCTTACGCACTTACGGACTTACGCACTCCTTCCAGAACATCTTTTTATTCTCCCTAAAATTTAATGATACTCTCTCACCCCAACTCTCATTTGCCCTCTTTTTCACCTCTTGCATATATATATATATATATATATATATATATATGATTTTTTTCTGAAAGGAAAGCTCCTACGTTGGTTTTTATTCCTGCCGGCCAGGGTATGCTTCAGAACGAGGGATGCTTGCAGTTAATTACTGAAAGTCTAATTTTCTTGAAGAGCTTTTAAATACTTACATTGGAACTACGATAGAAGAATAGATGATTTTACACAAGAAAATGAAAAAAGTATCTTCCCGGATGTGAACGATAACTATGGTCATGACGGATCAGTGCGACATGTGTTGTATCGGTAGGTTGGCAAGCATAATTGTGAGGGAAATGTATTAAAATATCTACAGTATTTATAATTATGTACATCTAGATATGACATCAGTCTAACGTGTACTATGGTAAATGGCAGAAAATTTGTCTTGTGATCGATATGTTAAAATATCACGAGAAAAGGGCTATCAGTGTGAGGCCAGATCTATGGGCGTTTTTATAAATCCTTCGTCTGTGATGTCATATCATTTCACACAAAAATCTATTCGGTTTTTTCTTTTCTTTCACCGTGCGTACGTACATCCACGAACATAGATCGAGGATAACTGGAAAATTCAAGGTTTCGACGATAGTTGCTAGCTTCCATTGCAGCAGAGATCATAGTGAAGAATGAATTCATTGTCTCAGTAACTTAACTGGTATTGCTTTCATCAATTTCACCGTCGTATATCCTGCAGTAGTGAACTGGTAGCTCCTGCTACCCTGTCTGTCACGCCTGGTCTGTCACAAGCGGTTGCTACAGCTGAGAGATTAGAAGTCAATTTCTTTTTATTGAAATTTCTCTTGGTACCAGGAGGAGGTAACTCTGTTTCTTATAGTTGAGTTTGTCTCAGATTCTGAAGGTGAAGGAAGAACCACGAGAGATGAAGATGATTATCTTGTTTATGTTTATCCTTATTATTGCGTTCAGACCTTTTCCTGACCCTTAAGTTTTCATGACGGTCTACACCTCCAGTTGTCATCTCTCTCTCTCTCTCTCTCTCTCTCTCTCTCTCTCTCTCTCTCTCTCTCTCTCTCTCTCTCTCTCTCTCTCTCTCTCTCTCTCTCTGACCTTTGATCAGATATTCATGTTTATTTCTAGAAACTTTATAGCATGACAATACAAGAGTTCACGTCTGGACATTTACAGGCAGCAATATCAAAAAGACCGCTTTTACTGGGTTCTGAAATTTATTGAGCTTCACTTGATATTAGACGGACAGTATCTTTCATATGTTTAGAGTGATGTAAAAGTTTCTCATGTTTGTGTGATAATTATTGATCATATCTTTAATAAGATTTTTTGATTACAATAGGAATTAATGCTGACTCAGATTTACATAACGAAGTTACTAACTACATCACGAATACATGAAAATGCTTGTTCCTTTGAAGCAGAGAATAATAAGTTTCCTCCAACTGACATGCTTTCATCAAATCTTCATATGTTGGTTGCACAGTTTACTTCAGTTGTTCTGGCTGACCAAATACTGGGCACTTAGTTGCTTGCCTCGTACTGTGGCTGATGAAAATAAACATATGATATGACACTATTCCTCGAAGATCACTCAAATGTGACTGGGAGATGAGCTGTCCCTCTGTTGGTTAGGCCAATGAAATCCGAGCTATTATGCACTTATCATGTGATCAACATGAAACATGCGGATGAACAGCACATAATTGGCTAGTTTCTATGAGGAAATAATGTTCTGTGCTTGAAAGACGTTTGCTATAACAGTTTAACGGGAAACTACTGAATCTGGGATAAACACTAGATTTTGCGCTGATGGGTGAAATAATAATCTATCGCTTTCATCATTCATGGATTAGATAAGTTGTTGAAATATTTGTCTTTAAACTTTTCGCAATATTCAGATGTATCTAAAACGTCATTACTATAGCACCTACAGTTGAAAACTACAGCAATTATAATATCATATAATTTCCTTTGGATCTGAAGCAGTTATTCAATTACTTTCAGATTTCAGAAATACTTTATTGAAGTGTATTTGTATAAAATTAACCCTGCTTCACTTACGAATAAACAGATTTTCAGCTTTAGATTTCTTTTATAAGTACGCGTTTTTAATTCCTTATCTATGAATTTTGATCTCGAGGGAGCTAAAGATGTTTGGCGAAGAAAACCCATATTTTTCTTCTTGCAGAATTTTTTTTCTTATGAATCCACAACTTTCCCCTCTACTTCCATGTGATCCACCTTACCTATGTATGCCTACCTTACTGACAGGTCTGTCAACCATTGGCTACGGTGGATACGTCGTCTAGTGGACTGTGTTCTCAGACAGTCTGACTGAGCAAGAGAGGGACAACCGAGCATGGTCCCAGGCTGAACTGTGGATGATTGAGTGTTGGAGGGAAAGAACTTCACTAAGTGAAATATTTTTCGATGTCACCTTTACTAAGTTCAAGTTTGGCTAAAGCATTAGCTTTGTCATGCTCACGGAGGCCTATATTTAGGGACAGATCTAAACAAACCCTGTAATGAACCTCGCAACACCTTATTGTTGATAACACCTGGAACTTTAAGTTTGGATCCATTTTTTGCATCTATTCGGTAAAACAGACCACATGGAACTATGCAATGTATGTACTAAAATACGAATTGTAACATCTTATGTAATATCAACCCGCTAGGGTCTGACTAAGACCCTTTGTGACCCCTATAAACCTTTTGCGCTACCGCTCACAGGATGAGCATGGGGTGCCCAGTGAATTTTACCTGGGACACCGGCACAGATCACAAGTGAAATATGCGACTAACGTGTAATCTTGTTCCCGCAGGAGGACCTCCAGTGATCAAGGAACATCCCACTAGCATTGTGGCTCGCCGGAACGATCCCGCCACCCTGAACTGTGCCGCCTCAGAGGCCGCCAACATCAAGTGGTTTCGTGACGGTGAGGAGGTGGCCACTTCGCAGCAAGACTCCCGCTCCCACCGGTTTCTCCTGCCCTCAGGGTCCCTCTTTTTCCTCCGTGTCACGACCACCAAGAGGGACAGCGACGCCGGCACATATTGGTGCGTTGCTTCCAATAGATATGGCGCCACGCGATCCCATAACGCGACGCTGACCGTTGCTATGATCGCGTACGACTTCCAGAGGCAAGCGGAGCCTGTAGTAAAGACTCGCGTCGGCTCCTCGCTGGTTTTGCCCTGCCGGCCACCTAAGGGCTCTCCGCCACCGGAGCTGAGCTGGTTGAGGGACGGCCATCAGGTGACTAACTCGAGCCGCGTCGCCGTCATTGAAGCGGGCGACCTGGTCATCACCGAGGCCACCCAGGAAGACAGCGCCACCTATGTGTGTCTTGCCCGCAACGCCGCAGGTGTTAGGGAATCCTCGCCCTCACAGCTCATCGTCATGAGTAAGTTTTCTGGTCTCAAGCACAGTTCGATCGTGGTGTTCTCCACACCATGCGTAATCGAGCGAAGAACAACGCAGGTTCCTCGGTACTAAATAAGTGGATAGAAATGTGCATAAGCCCTAGTTTGTAATACATTTGCAATACTTAGACTTATTAGAGTATCTTAGGTGATGTTAGCTGATAGCAAGGTCCCTTTCCTAAACACTGACGTCCCCTATATAGGAAGTAATGCCAACACCATATGCTACATACACACGGAAGCAGAGGTCACGTTCACTGTCTATCCGGCAGAAGGTATGAAAAAAAAGGACTACTGTCTCCTTTTCACAACAGTATGACAACGCAGGGTCGCTCCATACACTACATATAAGTCCATCATCACTTAATGGAATAAGTTACAGTCTGGGATGGTGCTAATAAGATCTCATTACTGCTTATAAGATGTCATTACGTACATTTGTCATGGCCCATAAGCAAATATTTATATTAATCGGAGGCAGCCTTCCTCTTGCATATAACCAGCAGTTTTAAACGATGGTATCTGTTACCTTTCCATTGGATACACTATTTTTTTCCACCTTCACGTTCATGAAATTACGGAAAATTGCTAGATCTGCTAAATTTAGCGTTACAGGTCAGAAATATATATATATATATATATATATATATATATATATATATATATATATATATATATATATATATATATTTTTTTTTTTTTTTTGCTTTGTCGCTGTCTCCCGCGTTTGCGAGGTAGCGCAAGGAAACAGACGAAAGAAATGGCCCAACGCACCCCCATACACATGTATATACATACGTCCACACACGCAAATATACATACCTACACAGCTTTCCATGGTTTACCCCAGACGCTTCACATACCTTGATTCAATCCACTGACAGCACGTCAACCCCGGTATACCACATCGCTCCAATTCACTCTATTCCTTGCCCTCCTTTCACCCTCCTGCATGTTCAGGCCCCGATCACACAAAATCTTTTTCACTCCATCTTTCCACCTCCAATTTGGTCTCCCTCTTCTCCTCGTTCCCTCCACCTCCGACACATATATTCTCTTGGTCAATCTTTCCTCACTCATTCTCTCCATGTGCCCGAACCATTTCAAAACACCCTCTTCTGCTCTCTCAACCACGCTCTTTTTATTTCCACACATCTCTCTTACCCTTACGTTACTTACTCGATCAAACCACCTCACACCACACATTGTTCTCAAACATCTCATTTCCAGCAAATCCATCCTCCTGCGCACAACTCTATCCATAGCCCACGCCTCGCAACCATACAACATTGTTGGAACCACTATTCCTTCAAACATACCCATTTTTGCTTTCCGAGATAATGTTCTCGACTTCCACACATTCATCAAGGCTCCCAGAATTTTCGCCCCCTTCCCCACCATATGCTCCACTTCCGCTTCCATGGTTCCATCCGCTGCCAGATCCACTCCCAGATATCTAAAACACTTCACTTCCTCCAGTTTTTCTCCATTCAAACTCACCTCCCAATTGACTTGACCCTCAACCCTACTGTACCTAATAACCTTGCTCTTATTCACATTTACTCATAACTTTCTTCTTTCACACACTTTACCAAACTCAGTCACCAGCTTCTGCAGTTTCTCACATGAATCAGCCACCAGCGCTGTATCATCAGCGAACAACAACTGACTCACTTCCCAAGCTCTCTCATTCCCAACAGACTTCATACTTGCCCCTCTTTCCAAAACTCTTGCATTCACCTCCCTAACAACCCCATCCATAAACAAATTAAACAACCATGGAGACATCACACACCCCTGCCGCAAACCTACATTCACTGAGAACCAATCACTTTCCTCTCTTCCTACACGTACACATGCCTTACATCCTCGATAAAAACTTTTCACTGCTTCTAACAACTTGCCTCCCACACCATATATTCTTAATACCTTCCACAGAGCATCTCTATCAACTCTATCATATGCCTTCTCCAGATCCATAAATGCTACATACAAATCCATTTGTTTTTCTAAGTATTTCTCACATACATTCTTCAAAGCAAACACCTGATCCACACATCCTCTACCACTTCTGAAACCACACTGCTCTTCCCCAATCTGATGCTCTGTACATATATATATATATATATATATATATATATATATATATATATATATATATATATATATATATATATATGTGTGTGTGTGTGTGTGTGTGTGTGTGTGTGTGTGTGTATGTGTGCTTGTGTGTGTGTGTGTTATTGGATTATGTGTTAATTGATAGGCGCGCGAAAGAGAGACTTTTGGATGTTAATGTGCTGAGAGGTGCAACTAGAGGAATCTCTGATCATTATCTTGTGGAGGCGAAAGTGAAGATTTGTAAAGGTTTTCAGAAAAGAAGAGATAATGTTGGGGTGAAAAGAGTGGTGAGAGTAAGTAAGCTTGGGAAGTACCAGGAGAGACTGAGTACAGAATGGGAAAAGGTGAGAACAAAGGGCGTAAGGGGAATGGGGGAGGAATGGGATGTATTTAGGGACACGGTGATGGCTTGCACAAAAGATGCTTGTGGCATGAGAAGCGTGAGAGGTCGGCAGATTAGAAAGGGTGGTGGGATGAAGAAGTAAGATTATTATTGAAAGACAAGAGAGAGGTATTTGGACGATTTTTGCAGCGAAAAAATGCAAATGACTGGGAGATGTATAAAAGAAAGAGGCAGGAGGTAAAGAGAAAGGTGCAAGAGGTGAAAAAGAGGGCAAATGAGAGTTGGGGTGAGAGAATATCATTAGATTTTAGGGAGAATAAAAAGATGTTTTGGAAGGCGGTAAATAGAGTGCGTAAGACAAGGGAAAAAATGGGAACATCAGTGAAGGGGGTTAATGGGTAGGTGATAACAAGTAGTGTTGATGTGAGAAGGAGATGATGTGAGTATATTGAAGGTTTGTTGAATGTGCTTGATAATAGAGTGGCAGATATAGGGTGTTTTGATCGAGGTGGTTAGGGAGAATGATTTGGAAAACCGAAAAGAGGTAGTAAAAGCTTTGCGGAAATTGAAAGCCGACAAGGCAGCGGGTTTGGATGGTATTGCAATGGAATTTTTTAAAAAAGGGGTGACTGTATTGTTGACTAGTTGGTAAGATTGTTTAATGTATGTATGACTCATGGTGAGGTGCTTGAGAATTGGCGGAATGCTTGCATAGTGCCATTGTACAAAGGTCAAGGGGATAAAAGCGAGTGCTCAAATTACAGAGGTATAAGTTTGTTGAGTATTCCTGGGAAATTATATGGGAGGGTATTGATTGAGAGGATGAAGGCATGTACAGAGCATCAATCAGACTGGGGAAGAGCAGTGTGGTTTCAGAAGTAGTAGAGGATGTGTGGATCAGGTGTTTGCTTTGAAGAATGTATGTGAGAAATGCTGAGAAAAGCAAATGGATTTGTATGTAGCATTTATGGATCTGGAGAAGGCATATGATAGAGTTGATAGAGATGCTCTGTGGAAGGTATTAAGAACATATGGTGTGTGAGGCACGTTGCTAGAAGCAGTGAAAAGTTTTTATCGAGGATATAAGGCATGTGTACGTGTAGGAAGAGTGGAAAGTGATTCGTTCTCAGTAAATTTGGGTTTGCAGCAGGGGTGCGTGATGTCTCCATGGTTGTTTAATTTGTTTATGGACGGGGTTGTTAGCGAGGTGAATGCAAGAGTTTTGGAAAGAGGGGCAAGTATGCAGTATGTTGTGGATGAGAGAGCTTGGGAAGTGAGTCAGTTGTTGTTCGCTGATGATACAGCGCTGATGGCTGATTCGTTTGAGAAACTGCAAAAGCTGATGAATGAATTTGGTAAAGTGTGTGAAAGAAGAAAGCTGAGAGTAAATGTGAATAAGAGCAAGGTTATTAGGTACAGTAGGGTTGAGGGACAAGTCAATTGGTAGATTTGAATGGAGAAAAACTGGAGGAAGCGAAGTGTTTTAGATATCTGGGAGTGGATTTGGCAGCGGATGGAACCATGGAAGCGGAAGTGAATCATAGGTTGGGGGAGGGGGCGAAAGTCCTGGGAGCGTAGAAGAATGTGTGGAAGTCGAAAACGTTGTCTTAGAGATCAAAAATGAATATGTTTGAAGGAATAGAGGTTCCAACAATGATATATGGTTGCGAGACGTGGACTATGGATAGAGTTGTGCGAAGGAGGGTGAAAGTGCTGGAAATGAGATGTTTGAGGACAATATGTGGTGTGAGGTGGTTTGATTGAGTAAGTAATGAAAGTCAGAGAGATGTGTGGTAATATAAAGAGAGTGGTTGAGATAGCAGAAGAGGGTGTTTTGAAATGGTTTGGTAACAGGAAGAGAATGAGTGAGGAAAGATTGACCAAGAGGATATATGTGTCGGAGGTGGAGGGAACGAGGAGAAGTGGGAGACCAAATTGGAGATGGAAAGATGGAATGAAAAAGATATTTAGTGATCGGGCCTGAACATGCAGGAGGGTGAATGGCGGGCAACGAATAGAGTGAATTGGAACGATGTAGTATACCGGGATCGACATGCTGTCAATGGATTGAATCAGGGCATGTGAAGCGTTTAGGGTAAACCATGGAAAGTTTGGTGGGGCCTGGATGTGGAAAGGGAGCTCTGGTTTCGGTGCATTATACATGACAGCTAGAGACTGAGTGGGAACGAATGTGGCCTTGATTGTCTTTTCCTAGCGCTACCTCGCGCACATGCAGGGAGAGGGGATTGTTATTTTATGTGTAGCGGGATGGCGACGGGAATGAATAAGGGCAGACAGTATGAATTATATACATGTATATAAAGTTAAGAGTAAATGTGAATAAAAGCACGGTTATTAGGTACAGTAGGGGTGAGGGTCAAGTCAATTGGGAGGTAAGTTTGAATGGAGAAAAACTGGAGGAAGTAAAGTGTTTTAGATATCTGGGAGTGAATCTGGCAGCGGATGGAACCATGGAAGCGTAAGTAAATCATTGGGTGGGGGAGGGGGCGAAAATCCTGGGAGCCTCGAAGAATGTGTGGAAGTCGAGAACATTATCTCGGAAAGCAAAAATGGGTATGTTTGAAGGAATAGTGATTCCAACAATGTTGTATGGTTGCGAGGCGTGGGCTATGGATACAGTTGTGCGCAGGAGGGTGGATGTGCTTGAAATGAGATGTTTGAGGACAATATGTGGTGTGAGGTGGTTTGATCGAGTAAGTAATGTAAGGGTAAGAGAGATGTGTGGAAATAAAAAGAGCGTGGTTGAGAGAGCAGAAGAGGGTGTTTTGAAATGGTTTGGGCTCATGGAGAGAGTTAGTGAGGAAAGATTGATTAAGAGGATATATGTGTCGGAGGTGGAGAGAACGAGGAGAAGTGGGAGACCAAATTGGAGGTGGAAAGATGCAGTGAAAAAGCTTTTGAGTGATCGGGGCCTGAACATGCAGGAGGGTGAAAGGCGGGCAAGGGATAGAGTGAATTAGATCGATGTGGTATACCGGGATCGACGTGCTGTCAATGGATTGAATCAGGGCATGTAAAGCGTCTGGGGTAAACCATGGAAAGTTTTGTGGGGCCTGGATGTGGAAAGGGAGCTGTGGTTCCGGGCATTATTGCATGACAGCTGGAGACTCAGTATGAGCGAATGGGGCCTATGTTGTCGTTTCCTGACGCTGCATCGCGCACATGAGGCGGGAGGGGGATGTTATTCCGTGTGTGGCGGGGTGGCGATAGGGGTGAGTAGGGGCAGACAGTGTGAATTGTGTGCATTTGTGTATATGTGTGTGTCTGTGTGTGTATACATGTGTGTACGTTCGGATGTGTGGGTGTGTATGTTTGTGTGTGTGGACGTGTGTGTGTGTGCATGTGTGTGGGGGTAGGTTGGGCCATTTCTTTCGTCTGTTTTCCTTGCGCTACCTTGCAGGCGCGGGAGACAGCGACAAAGCAAAATAAATAAATAAATAGATAAATATATATATATATATATATATATATATATATATATATATATATATATATATATATATATATATATATATATATATATATATATATATATATAGATATCTGGGAGTGAATCTGGCAGCGGATGGAACCATGGAAGCGGAAGTGGATCATAGGGTGGGGGAGGGGGCGAAAATTTTGGGAGCCTTGAAAAATGTGTGGAAGTCGAGAACATTATCCCGGAAAGCAAAAATGGGTATGTTTGAAGGAATAGTAGTTCCAACAATGTTGTATGGTTGCGAGGCGTGGGCTATGGATAGAGTTGTGCGCAGGAGGATGGATGTGCTGGAAATGAGATGTTTGAGGACAATGTGTGGTGTGAGGTGGTTTGATCGAGTAAGTAACGTAAGGGTAAGAGAGATGTGTGGAAATAAAAAGAGCGTGGTTGAGAGAGCAGAAGAGGGTGTTTTGAAATGGTTTGGGCACATGGAGAGAATGAGTGAGGAAAGATTGACCAAGAGGATATATGTGTCGGAGGTGGAGGGAACGAGGAGAAGAGGGAGACCAAATTGGAGGTGGAAAGATGGAGTGAAAAGGATTTTGTGTGATCGGGGCCTGAACATGCAGGAGGGTGAAAGGAGGGCAAGGAATAGAGTGAATTGGAGCGATGTGGTATACAGGGGTTGACGTGCTGTCAGTGGATTGAATCAAGGCATGTGAAGCGTCCGGGGTAAACCATGGAAAGCTGTGTAGGTATGTATATTTGCGTGTGTGGACGTGTGTATGTACATGTGTATGGGGAGGGTTGGGCCATTTCTTTCGTCTGTTTGCTTGCGCTACCTCGCAAACGCGGGAGACAGCGACAAAGTAAAAAAAAAAAAAAAAAAAATATATATATATATATATATATATATATATATATATATATATATATATATATGTGTATATATATATATATATATATATATATATATATATGTACATATGGCCCAACCCACCCACATACACATGTATATACATACACGTCCATAACACGCAAATATACATATCTATACATCTCAGCATATTCACATATATACACACACAGACATATACATATATACACATGCACATAATTCATACTGTCTGCCTTTAATTCATTCCCATCGCCACCTCGCCACACATGAAATAACCACCCCCTCCCCCCCGTGAGGTAGCGCTAGGAAAAGACAATAAAAGCCTCTTTCGTTCACATTCGTTCTCTAGCTGTCATGTAATAATGCACCGAAACCACAGCTCCCTTTCCACATCCAGGCCCCACATAACTTTCTATGGTTTACCCCAGACGCTTCACATGCCCTGGTTCAAGCCATTGAAAGCATGTCGACCACGGTATACCACATCGTTCCAATTCACTCTATTCCTTGCACGCCTTTCATCCTCCTGCAGGTTCAGGCCCGATCACTCAAAATCTTTTTCACTGCATCTTTCCGCCTCCAATTTGGTCTCCCACTTCTCCTCGTTCCCTCCACCTCTGACACGTATATCCTATTTGTCAGTCTTTCCTCACTCATTCTCTCCAAGTGACCAAACCATTTCAAAACACCCTCTTCTGCTCTCTCAACCACACTCTTTTTATTACCACATATCTCTCTTACCCTATTATTACTTACTCGATCAAACCACCTCACACCACATATTGTCCTCAGACATCTCATTTCCAGCACATCCACCCTCCTCCGCACAACTCTCTCCATAGCCCACGCCTCGTAACCACATAAAATTGTTGGAAGCACTATTCCTTCAAACATACCCATTTTTGCTTTCCGAGATAATGTTTTCGACTTCCACACATTCTTCAACGCTCCTAGGACTTTCGCCCCCTCCCCTACCCTATGATTCACTTTCGCTTCCATGGTTCCATCCGCTGCCAAATCCACTCCCAGATATCTAAAACACTTCACTTCCTCCAGTTTTTCTCCATTCAAACTCACCTCCCAATTGACTTGACCCTTAACCCTACTGTACCTAATAACCTTGCTCTTATTCACATTTACTCTTAACTTTCATCTTTCACACACTTTACGAAATTCAGTCACCAGCTTCTGCAGTTTCTCATACGAATCAGCCACCAGCAAACAACAAATGACTCACTTCCCAAGCTCTCTTATCCATAACAGACTGCATACTTGCCCCTCTTTCCAAAACTCTTGTATTCACCTCCCTAACAACCCCATCCATAAACAAATTAAACAACCATGGAGACATCACACACCCCTGACGCAAACCTACATTCACTGAGAACCAGTCACTTTCCTCTCTTCCTACATGCACACATGCCTTACGTCCTCGATAAAAACTTTTCACTGCTTCTAACAACTTGCCTCCCACACCATATATTCTTAATACCTTCCACAGAGCATCTCTATCAACTCTATCATAAGCCTTCTCCAGATCCATAAATGCTACATACAAATCTATTTGCTTTTCTAAGTATTTCTCACATACATTCTTCAAAGCAAACACCTGATCCACACATCCTCTACCACTTCTGAAATCACACTGCTCATCCCCTATCTGATGCTCTATACATGCCTTCACCCTCTCAATCAATACCCTCCCATATAATTTTCCAGGAATACTCAACAAAGATATACCTCTGTAATTTGAGCACTCACTTTTATCCCCTTTGCCTTTGTACAATGGCACTATGCAAGCATTCCGCCAATCCTCAGGCACCTCCCTATGAGTCATACATACATTAAATAACCTTACCAACCAGTTAAAAATAGTCACCCCCTTTTTTAATGAATTCCACTGCAATACCATCCAAACCCGCTGCCTTGCCGGCTTTCATGTTCCGCAAAGCTCTCACTACCTCTTCTATGTTTACCAAATCATTTTCCCTAACCCTCTCACTTTGCACACCACCTCGACCAAAACACCCTATATTTGCCACTCTATCATCAAACACATTCAATAAACCTTCAAAATACGCACTCCATCTCCTTTTCACATCACCGCTACTTGTTATCACCTCCCCATTTTCCCCCTTCACTGATGTTCTCATTTATTCCCTTGTCTTACGCTCTTTATTTACCTCCTTCCAAAACATCTTTTTATCCTCCCTAAAATTCAACGATACTCTCACACCCCAAATCTCATTTGCGCTCTTCTTCACCTCTTGCACCTTTCTCTTGACCTCCTGCCTCTTTCTTTTATGCATCTCCCAGTCCCTGCAAAAATCGTCCAAATGCCTCTCTCTTCTCTTTTGCTAATAATTTTTCTTCTCCATCCCACCACTTACTACCCTTTCTAATCAACCCACCTCCCAAGCTTCTCATGCCACAAGTATCTTTTGCGCAAGCGATCACTGCTTCCCTAAATACATCCCATTCCTCCCCCAATCCCCTTACCTCCTTTGTGCTCACGTTTTTCCATTCTGTACTCAGTCTCTCCTGGTACTTCCTCACACAAGTCTGCTTCCCAAGCTCACTTACTCTCACCACTCTTTTCACCCCAACATTCTCTCTTCTTTTCTGAAAACCTATACAGATCTTCACCTTAGCCTCCAGAAGATAATGATCAGACTTCCCTCCAGTTGCACCTCTCAGCACATTAACATCCAAAAGTCCTTCTTTCGCGCGCCTATCAATTAACACGTAATCCATTAACGCTCTCTGGCCATCTCCCCTACTTATATAGGTATGCTTAATGTATATCTCTCTTTTTAAACCAGGTATTCCCAATCACCAGTCCTTTTTCAGCACATAAATCTACAAGCTCTTCACCATTTCCATTTGCAACACTGAACACCCCAGTTACACCATTTATTCACACAATTGCCACATTACTCACCTTTGCATTCAAATCACCCATCACTACAACCCCGTCTCGTGCGTCAAAACTACTAACACACTCACTCAGCTGCTCTCAAATCACTTGCCTCTCATGATCTTTCTTTTCATGCCCAGGTGCATATGCACCAATAATCACCCCTGTCTCTCCGTCCGCTTTCAGTTTTACCCATATCAATCTAGAGTTTACTTTCTTACACTCTATCACATACTCCTACCACTCCTGTTTCAAAAGTAGTGTTACTCCTTCCCTTGCTCTTGTCCTCTCACTAACCCCTGAATTTATTCCCAAGACATTCCCAAACCACTCTTCCCCTTTACCCTTGAGCTTCGTTTCACTCAGAGCCAACAGATCCAGGTCCCTCTCCTCAAACATACTACCTATCTCTTCTTTTTTCTTATGTTGGTTACATCCACACACATTTAGACACCACAATCTGAGGTTTCGAGGAGGATGAGCACTCCCCGCGTGACTCCTTCTGTTTCCCCTTTTAGAAAGTTAAAATACAAGGAGGGGAGGGTTTCCAGCCCCACGCTCCCGTCCCCTTTAGTCGCCTTGTACGACACGCGAGGAATGCATGGGAAGTATTCTTTCTCCCCTATCCCCAGGGATATATATATATATATATATATATATATGTATATATATATATATATATATATATATATATATATATATATATATATATATATATATATATATATATATATATATATATATATATACGAATAAAGTGCATATGAACGCGCACCTTCATAGAACATACAATCCTCCAACAGCCAGGATCAAACCTGGGACCCCTGTGCAAGAGACAGGCATGCTAACCGCTAGGCTATGGGACTGTATAATAGGAAACAACTATTCGAAATACACAGGGGTCCCGGATTCGATCCTGGCTGTTGGAGGTTTGTATGTTCTATGAAGGTGCGCGTTCATATGCACTTTATTCGTATTCATATACCTCCGCGTTGTACAGTTAGGTTCGGTAAAACGCTATCAGCTGGCTATGTGCGTCTCTTCGGAAACAACCAGGATAGACCCCGTTGCTCACCATTGTGAGACGAAGGGTATTCGAGCACTTAGTATTTCGAATAGTTGTTTCCTATTATACAGTCCCTTAGCCTAGCGGTTAGCATGCCTGTCTCTTGCACAGTGGTCCTGGGTTCGATCCTGGCTGTTGGAGGTTTGTATGATATATATATATATATATATATATATATTTTTTTTTTTTTTTTTTCTTTGTCGCTGTCTCCCGCGTTTGCGAGGTAGCGCAAGGAAACAGACGAAAGAAATGGCCCAACCCACCCCCATACACCTGTATATACATACGTCCACACACGCAAAATATACATACCTACACGCTAGCTTACCATGGTTTACCCCAGACGCTTCACATGCCCCGATTTAATCCACTAACATCACGTCAACCCCGGTATACCACATCACTCCAATTCACTCTATTCCTTGCCCTCCTTCCACCCTCCTGCATGTTCAGGCCCCGATCACACAAAATCTTTTTCACTCCATCTTTCCACCTCCAATTTGGTCTCCCTCTTCTACTCGTTCCCTCCACCTCCGAGACATATATCCTCTTGGTCAATCTTTCCTCACTCATTCTCTCCATGTGCCGAAACCATTTCAAAACACCCTCTTCTGCTCTCTCAACCACGCTCTTTTTATTTCCACACATCTCTCTTACCCTTACGTTACTTACTCGATCAAACCACCTCACACCACACATTGTCCTCAAACATCTCAACTCCAGCACATCCATCCTCCTGCGCACAACTCTATCCATAGCCCACGCCTCGCAACCATACAACATTGTTGGAACCACTATTCCTTCAAACATACTCATTTTTGCTTTCCGAGATAATGTTCTCGACTTCCACACATTCTTCAAGGCTCCCAGAATTTTCGCCCCCTCCCCCACCCTATGATCCACTTCCGCTTCCATGGTTCCATCAGCTGCCAGATCCACTCCCAGATATCTAAAACACTTCACTTCCTCCGGTTTTTCTCCATTCAAACTCACCTCCCAATTGACTTGACCCTCAACCCTACTGTACCTAATAGCCTTGCTCTTATTCACATTTACTCTTAACTTTCTTCTTTCACACACTTTACCAAACTCAGTCACCAGCTTCTGCAGTTTCTCACATGAATCAGCCACCAGCGCTGTAACATCAGCGAACAACAACTGACTCCCTTCCCAAGCTCTCTCATCCCCAACAGACTTCATACTTGCCCTCTTTCCAAAACTCTTGCATTCACCTCCCTAACAACCCCATCCATAAACAAATTAAACAACCATGGAGACATCACACACCCCTGCCGCAAACCTACATTCACTGAGAACCAATCACTTTCCTCTCTTCCTACACGTACACATGCCTTACATCCTCGATAAAAACTTTTCACTGCTTCTAACAACTTGCCTCCCACACCATATATTCTTAATACCTTCCACAGAGCATCTCTATCAACTCTATCATATGCCTTCTCCAGATCCATAAATGCTACATACAAATCCATTTGCTTTTCTAAGTATTTCTCACATACATTCTTCAAAGCAAACACCTGATCCACACATCCTCTACCACTTCTGAAACCACACTGCTCTTCCCCAATCTGATGCTCTGTACATGCTTTCACCCTCTCAATCAATACCCTCCCATATAATTTACCAGGAATACTCAACAAACTTATACCTCTGTAATTTGAGCACTCACTCTTATCCCCTTTGCCTTTGTACAATGGCACTATGCACGCATTCCGCCAATCCTCAGGCACCTCACCGTGAGTCATACATACATTAAATAACCTTACCAACCAGTCAACAATACAGTCACCCCCTTTTTTAATAAATTCCACTGCAATACCATCCAAACCTGCTGCCTTGCCGGCTTTCATCTTCCGCAAAGCTTTTACTACCTCTTCTCTGTTTACCAAATCATTTTCCCTAACCCTCTCACTTTGCACACCACCTCGACCAAAACACCCTATATCTGCCACTCTATCATCAAACACATTCAACAAACCTTCAAAATACTCACTCCATCTCCTTCTCACATCACCACTACTTGTTATCACCTCCCCATTTGCGCCCTTCACTGAAGTTCCCATTTGCTCCCTTGTCTTACGCACTTTATTTACCTCCTTCCAGAACATCTTTTTATTCTCCCTAAAATTTAATGATACTCTCTCACCCCAACTCTCATTTGCCCTTTTTTTCACCTCTTGCACCTTTCTCCTGACCTCCTGTCTCTTTCTTTTATACGTCTCCCACTCAACTGCATTTTTTCCCTGCAAAAATCGTCCAAATGCCTCTCTCTTCTCTTTCACTAATACTCTTACTTCTTCATCCCACCACTCACTACCCTTTCTAATCAACCCACCTCCCACTCTTCTCATGCCACAAGCATCTTTTGCGCAATCCATCACTGATTCCCTAAATACATCCCATTCCTCCCCCACTCCCCTTACTTCCATTGTTCTCACCTTTTTCCATTCTGTACTCAGTCTCTCCTGGTACTTCCTCACACAAGTCTCCTTCCCAAGCTCACTTACTCTCACCACCCTCTTCACCCCAACATTCACTCTTTTTTTCTGAAACCCCATACAAATCTTCACCTTAGCCTCCACAAGATAATGATCAGACATCCCTCCAGTTGCACCTCTCAGCACATTAACATCCAAAAGTCTCTCTTTCGCGCGCCTGTCAATTAACACGTAATCCAATAACGCTCTCTGGCCGTCTCTCCTACTTACATAAGTATACTTATGTATATCTCGCTTTTTAAACCAGGTATTCCCAATCATCAGTCCTTTTTCAGCACATAAATCTACAAGCTCTTCACCATTTCCATTTACAACACTGAACACCCCATGTATACCAATTATTCCCTCAACTGCAACATTACTCACCTTTCCATTCAAATCACCCATCACTATAACCCGGTCTCGTGCATCAAAACCACTAACATACTCATTCAGCTGCTCCCAAAACACTTGCCTCTCATGATCTTTCTTCTCATGCCCAGGTGCATATGCACCAATAATCACCCATCTCTCTCCATCAACTTTCAGTTTTACCCATATCAATCGAGAATTTACTTTCTTACATTCTATCACGTACTCCCACAACTCCTGTTTCAGGAGTACTGCTACTCCTTCCCTTGCTCTTGTCCTCTCACTAACCCCTGACTTTACTCCCAAGACATTCCCAAACCACTCTTCCCCTTCACCCTTGAGCTTCGTTTCACTCAGAGCCAAAACATCCAGGTTCCTTTCCTCAAACATACTACCTATCTCTCCTTTTTTCACATCTTGGTTACATCCACACACATTTAGGCACCCCAATCTGAGCCCTCGAGGAGTATGAGCACTCCCCGCGTGACTCCTTCTTCTGTTTCCCATTTTAGAAAGTTAAAAAAAAACAAAAAATACAAGGAGGGGAGGATTTCTGGCCCCCCGCTCCCGTCCCCTCTAGTCGCTTTCTACGACACGCGAGGAATGCGTGGGAAGTATTCTTTCACCCCTATCCCCAGGGATAATATACATATATATATATATATATATATATATATATATATATATATATATATATATATATATATATATATATATATATATATATATTGCTACGAAGTCAGTGCTCATTTGAACAAGGTCGCCAGTAACATATATATGTTACAAATGCTATACTGATCCTTGTCTTTGCAAGGACGTTAGATTTGCTATATTGCAGAACTCAGGATAACGCTATCTTAGCGTTATGAGATTAAAACAAACACCAGTGTTAGAATTACTTATAATGAAAGAATTCAAATGTACAAGGTGAACACATAAATCAGGCATGAATCATTTTCGTTAACACTGAATATGAGTTTAACTTTGAACATGAGTTAACATTGAACATGAGTTAGCATTCCAGATACGATTTTAAACCAGGAGATCTCTTTCCTTTACGACACTTTGTTCGATAACATTACTCTTAGACCTGACGTGACACAGTAAACATCATCGTTACACTTAGCTAAACCTGACGTAGCACAGTAAACATCATCGTTACATTTAGCTAAACCTGACGTGACACAGTAAACATCATCGTTACACTTAGCTAAACCTGACGTAACACAGTAAACATCTTCGTTACACTTAGTTAAACCTGACGTAACACAGTAAACATCATCGTTACACTTAGCTGAACCTGATGTGACACAGTAAACATCTTACAAACTAGGACAGCGGTGGCTACGGGGTTCGAGACAGGAAAGTCTACATTACCTTGCTGGGCTCGGGACTGCTGAAGAAATCGACTCCCAGACGATCGTCTGAGCCTTTTATCTGACGGACCAGCAAGGCAGGAACAGCAAGACACGCCTCGACCCGCCACTATGGCTACGATAGGTCAGAATGACACAATAGCCCTTGATAGGTCAAAAGATTGATTGTCACTCCCTCATCTTGACGTGATTGGCTGAAGGAGGCCTAAGGTCCGGCCTACACATGGCGTGAATTCAAATTCCTTTGTTCCTTTGTCCACGACAGAAGCGAACGTACGGGATGACATACCTGTAGCTGACCCCACGCCTTGACCTGACGCCGTTGACAAGGGTTTGGGTGCTAGAGGACTAGTCAACATCTGCTTCAAAACATAATTGCTAATACAATTAACACGGTCAGGGAAGTGAGGTCCGAGCCGTTAGCAACAACACCCTACCCAAAGGTACACCAAACACAAAGACACACCATGCACATACATACGAACATGTGGGCACACACCATGTTCTTAACAACATATATATATATATATATATATATATATATATATATATATATATATATATATATATATATATATATATATATATATATATATATATATATATATATATATATATATATATATATATATATATATATATATATATTATTTATTATTATAATTTTGCTTTGTCGCTGTCTCCCGCGTTAGCGAGGAAGCGCAAGGAAAGAGACGAAAGAATGGCCCAACCCACCCCCATACACAATGTATATACATACACGTCCAAACACGCAAATATACATACCTATACATCTCGATGTACACATATATATATACACACACAGACATATACATATATACACATGTACGTAATTCATACTGTCTGCCTTTATTTATCCCATCGCCACCTCGCCACACATGGAATAACAACCCCCTCCCCCCTCATGTGTGCGACGTAGCGCTAGGAAAAGACAACAAAGGCCCCATTCGTTCACACTCAGTCTCTAGCTGCCATGTAATAATGCACCGAAACCACAGCTCCCTTTACACATCCAGGCCCCACACAACTTTCCATGTTTTACCCCAGACGCTTAACATGCCCTGGTTCAATCCATTAAGAGCATGTCGACCCCGGTATACCACATCGTTCCAATTCACTCTATTCCTTGCATGCCTTTCACTCTCCTGTATGTTCAGGCCCCGATCACTCAAAATCTTTTTCACTCCATCTTTCCACCTCCAATTTGGTCTCCCACTTCTCGTTCCCTCCACCTCCGACACATATAACCTCTTGGTCAATCTTTCCTCACTCATTCTCTCCATGTGACCAAACCATTTCAAAACACCCTCTTCTGCTTTCTCAACCACACTCTTTTTATTTCCACACATCTCTCTTACCCTTACATTACTTACTCGATCAAACTACCTCACACCACATCTCATTTCCAATATATCCACCCTCCTGCGCAAAACTCTAGCCATAGCCCACGCCTCGCAACCATACAAAATTGTTGGGACCACTATTCCTTCAAACATACCCATTTTTGCTTTCCGAGATAATATTCGCCCCCACCCCCACCCTATGATTAACTTCCTCTTCCATGGTTCCATCCGCTGCCAGATCCACTCCCAGATATCTAAAACACTTTACTTCCTCCAGTTTTTCTCCATTCAAACTTACCTCCGAATTGACTTGACCCTCAACCCTACTGTACCTAATAACCTTGCTCTTATTCACATTTACTCTTAACTTTCTTCTTTCACACACTTTACCAAACTCAGTCACGAGCTTCTGCAGTTTCTCACATGAAACAGGCACCAGCGCTGTATCATAAGCGAACAACAACTGACTCACTTCCCAAGCTCTCTCATCTACAACAGACTGCATACTTGCCCTTCTTTCCAAAACTCTTGCATTCACCTCCCTAACAATCCCATCCATAAACAAATTAAACAACCATGGAGACATCACACACCCCTGCCGCAAACCTACATTCACTGAGAACCAATCACTTTCCTCTCTTCCTACACGTACACATGCCTTACATCTTCGATAAATACTTTTCACTGCTTCTGTATGTATATATACATTATTTTGTTATGTATTTTGCTTTGTCGCTGTCTCCCGCGTTTGCGAGGTAGCGCAAGGAAACAGACGAAATAAATGGCCCAACCCACCCCCATACACATGTATATACATACACGTCCACACAGGCAAATATACATACCTATACATCTCAATGTACACATATATATACACCCACAGACACATACATATATACCCATGCACACAATGCACACTGTCTGCCTTTATTCATTCCCATCGCCACCTCGCCACACATGGAATACCATCCCCCTCCCCCCTTATGTGTGCAAGGTAGCGCTAGGAAAAGACAACAAAGGCCCCATTCGTTCACACTCAGTCTCTAGCTGTCATGCAATAATGCCCGAAACCACAGCTCCCTTTCCACATCCAGGCCCCACACAACTTTCCATGGTTTACCCCAGACGCTTCACATGCCCTGATTCAATCCACTGACAGCACGTCAACCCCGGTATACCACATCGATCCAATTCACTCTGTTCCTTGCCCGCCTTTCACCCTCCTGCATGTTCAGGCCCCGATCACTCAAAATCTTTTTCACTTCATCATTCCACCTCCAATTTGGTCTCCCGCTTCTCCTCGTTCCCTCCACCTCCGACACATATATCCTCTTGGTCAATCTTTCCTCACTTATTCTCTCCATGTGCCCAAACCATTTCAAAACACCCTCTTCTGCTCTCTCAACCACGCTCTTTTTATTTCCACACATCTCTCTTACCCTTACATTACTTACTCGATCAAACCACCTCACACCACACATTGTCCTCAAACATCTCATTTCCAGCACATCCACCCTCCTGTGCACAACTCTATCCATAGCTCACGCCTCGCAACCAAACACTTTGTTGGAACCACTTTTCCCCTTCAAACAAACCCATTTTTTGCTTTCCGAGTAATGGAGAAAAACTGGAGAAATGAAGTGTTTTAGATATCGGGAGTGGCGCACCCGGATGGAACCATGAAGCGGAAGGGGTCATAGGGTGGGGGGGGGCGAAAAACCTGGGGGCCTTGAAGAATGGTGGGAAAAAGAGAATTACTCGAAAGCAAAATGGATGTTTGAAGGAATAGTGGTTCCAACAATGTTGTATGGTTGCGAGGCGTGGCTATGGATAGAGTTGTGCGCAAGGAGGTTGTGGGAAATGAATGTTTGAGACAATGTGTGTTTTGAGGTGGTTTGATCGAGTGAGTAACGTAAGGGTAAAAAGGGGGGGGGAGAAGGTGTTGGAATAAAGGAGCGGGGTTTAGAGAGCAGAAGAGGGTTTTTGAAGTGGTTTGGACATGGGAGATGAGTGAGAAAGATGACCAAAGGATATATGTGTCGGAGGTGGAGGAACAAGGAGAAGAGGGAGACCAATTGGAGGTGGAAAGATGGAGTGAAAAAAGATTTTGTGTGATCGGGGCCGAACATGCAGGAGGGTGAAAGGAGGGAAGGATAGAGTGAATTGAGGATGTGGTATACCCGGGGGGGACGTGCGTCAGTGGATTTAACAGGCATGTGAAAAGGGGGTAAAACCCTGGAAAACTGTTGGTAGTAATTTTGCGTGTTGGGCGTTTTGTATATTGTAGGGGGGGGGGGGGGGTTTGGGCCCTTTCTTTTGTTGTTTCCTTTTCGCTCCCGCAAACGCGGGGACAGCGAAACCTCAGCTCCCTTTCACATCCAGGCCCCACATAACTTTCTATGGTTTAACCCCTAAACGCTTCACATGCCCTGGTTCAAGCCATTGAAATTCAGTCGAACACGGTACCACATCGTTCCAATTCACTCTTTTCCCCTTGCACGCCTTTCATCTCCCTGCAGGTTCAGGCCGAATCACTCAAAATTTTTTTTCACTGCATCTTTCCGCCTTCCAATTTGTTCTCGCTCCCACTTCTCTCCTCGTTCCCTCACACCTCTGACACGTATATCCTATTTGTCAGTCTTTCTCACTCATTCCTCTCCAAGTGACCAACCTTTCAAAACAACCCTCTTCTGCGACTCTCAACCCAAACTCTTTTTATTACCACATATCTCTCTTACCCTATTATTACTTACTCGATCAACCACCTCACACCACATATTGTCCTCAGACATCTCATTTCCAGCACATCCACCCTCCTCCGCACAACTCTCACCATACTCCCACCTCGTAAACACATAAAATTGTATGAGTAGAACTATTCCTTCAAACAACCCCATTTTTGTTTCCGAGATAATGTTTTCGACTCCACACATTCTCCACTCTCCTAGGACTTTCGCCCCCACCCCAACCCGATGATTCACTTCGCTTCCATGGTTCCATCCGCGCCAAATCCACCCCAGATATCTAAAACACTTCACTTCCCCTCCATTTTTTTCTCCATTCAAACTCACCACCTCCAATTGACTTGACCCTACTGTATACCTAATAACCCATGCTCTTATATTCACATTTACATCTTAACTTTTCATCTTTCACACACTTTACGAAATTCAGTCACCATCTTCTGCAGATTTCTCATAAGACGAATCAGCCACCCAGCAAACAACAAATGACTCATTTTCCCAAGCTCTTCTTATCCATAACAGACTGCATACTGTGCCCCTACTTCCAAAACTCTTGTATTCAAGCTCCCTAACAACCCCATCCATAATCTAATTAAACAACCATGGAGACATCACCCAACCCCTGACGCAAACTAACAATTCACTGAGAACAATTAACTTTTCCTTCTCTCCCTACATGCACAAATGCCTTACGTCCTCGAATAAAAATTTTTTCACTGCTTCTAACCAATTGCCTCCCACATCATATATTCTTAATACCATCACAGAGCATCTCATCAACTCTATCATAAGCCTTCTCCAATCATAAATGCTACATAACAAAATCTATTTGCTTTTCTGAAGTATTTCTCACATACATTCTCAAGCAAACACCTGATCCACGACATCTCTACCACTTCTGAAATCACACTGCTCATCCCCTATCAGATGCTCTATACATCCTTCACCCTCCTCAATCAATACCCTTCACCATATAATGTTTCCAGAATACTCAACAAAGTATAACCTCTGTAATTTGAAGCACTCACTTTATCCCCATTGCCTTTGTAACAATGGCACCTATGCAAGCATTCCGCCAATCCTCAGCACTCCGTATGATCATACATTACATTAAATAACCTTTACCTAACCAGTTTTAGAAATAGGTCCACCCCTTTTTTAAATGAATTCCACTGCAATATCCATCCAAACCCCTCTGCCTTTGGCCGGCTTTCCAATGTTCCGCAAGAGCTCTCACTACCTCTCTATGTTTACAAATCATGTTCCCAACCCCTCTCCACTTTGCACACCACCACCTCGACCAAAACACCCTATATTTGCCACTCTATCATCAACACATTCAATAAACCTTCAAAATACGCATCTCCATCCTCCTTTTCACATCCCCGCTGACTGTTATCACCTCCCCATTTTTCCCCCTTCACTGATGATACCATTTATCCCTTGTCTTACGCACTTTATTTACCTCCTTCCAAAACATCTTTTATACTCCCTAAAATTCAACGGATACTCTCACAAACCCCAAATCTCATTTGCGCTCTCTTCACCTCTTGCACATTCTCTTGACCTCCTCCTCTTTCTTTAAAATGCATCTCCCAGTCCCCTCAAAAATCGTCCCACATGGCCTCTCCTTCTCTTTTGCGTAATAAATTTTCCTTCTCCCATCCCACCACATTACTACCCATTTAATCAACCCACCTCCCAACCGCTTCTCATGCCACAGAGCATCTTTTGCGCAAGCGATCACTGCTTCCATAAATACATCCCCCTTCCCCCCCAATCCCCTTACCTCCCTCTGTGGCTCTCGTTTTTCCATTCTGTACTCAGATCTCTCTGGAACTTCCTCACACAAGTCTGCTTCCCAAGCTCACTTACTCTCACACTCTTTCACCCCAACATTCTCCTCTTCTTTTTCTGAAAACCTAAATACAGATCTCATCCTAGCCTCCAGAAGATATGATCAGAACTTTCCCTCCAGTTTGCAACCTCATCCGCACATAAACATCCAAAAGTCCCCTTTTTTTCGGCGCGCCCTATCAATTAACACGTAATCCAATAACGCTCTCTGCCATCTCCCCTACTTGATATAGGTAAGCTTAATGTAAATCTCTCTTTTTAAACCAGGTAATTCCCAATCCCAGTCTTTTTCAGCACATAAATCTACAAAACTCTTCACCCCTTTCCATTTTTCAACACTGAAACTCCCAGTTACACCATTTATTCACACAATTTTCCACAATACTCACCTTTGCATTCCCAAATCACCCATCACACACAACCCAGTCTCGTGCTCAAAACTACTAACAACACTCACTCAGCTGCTCTCAAATCACTTGCCTCTCATGATCTTTCTTTTCATCCCAGCATATCACCAATAACAACCCCTCTCTCCTCGTCCGCTTTCAGTTTACCCATATCAATCTAGAGTTTACTTTCTTACACTCTACACATACTCCTACCACTCCAGTTTCAAAAGTAGTGTTACTTCCTTCCCGTGCTCTTTCCTCTGACTAACCCTGGAATTTATTCCCAAGACATTATTCCCAAACCACTTCTTCCCTTTACCCTTGAAGCTTCGTTTCACTCCGAGCCCAACAGATCCAGGCCCCCCTCAAACATACTACCTGATCTCTTCTTTTTTCTTATCTTGGTTACATCCACAACACATTTAGACCCCACAATCTCGAGTTTCGAAGGAGAGAGCCACTCCCCGGCGTGACTCCTTCTGTTTTCCCTTTTTAGAAATATAAAATACAAGGAGGGGAGGGTTTCCAGCCCCACGCACCCGTCCCCTTTAGTCGCCTGTACGACACGCGAGGATGAAATGGGAAAGTATTCTTTCTCGCCCTATCCCCGGGGATATATATATATATTATATATAATATATATGTATATAAATATATATATATATATAATATATATATATAATATAAATATGATATAGTATATATATATAATATATATATATAATATAATATATACTGAATAAAAGTGCATATGAACGCGCACCTTCATAGAACATGACCCATCTCCAACACCAGGGATCAAACCTGGGACCAGCTGTGCAAAAAGAGAACAGGCATGCTAACCGCTAGGCTAGGGACTTAGAATAGGAAACAACTATTCGAAATACACAGGGTCCCGGATTCGATCCTGGCTGTTGGAGGTTTTTGTATGTTTCTATTAGGTTGCGCGTTCATATGCACTTTATTCGTATTCAAATACCTCCGCGTTGTACCGTTTAGGTTCGGAAAAAACGCTATCAGCACTGCTATGTGCGTCTCTTCGGAAACAACCAGATAGACCCCTTGCTCACCAAGTGAGACAAGGTATTCGAGCACTTAAGTATTTTCTAATGAGTTTTGTTTCCTATTAACAGTCCCTTAAGCCTAGCGGTTAGCATGCCTGTCTCTTGCACAGTGGTCCTGGTTCGCTCCTGGCTTGTTGAGGTTTTGTATGAGATATATATATATATATATATATATATTTTTTTTTTTTTTTTTTTTTTTGTCGCTGTCTCCCCGCGTTTGCGAGTTAGCGCAAGGAAACAGACTAAAGAAATGGCCCACCCCCCCCCATACACTTATATACATACGTCCAGCAAACCAAAATATACATACGACACAGCTTAACCATGGTTTACCCCAGACGCTTCACATGCCCCGAATTTATCCACTAACATCACGTCAACCCCGTATACCACATCACTCCAATTCACACTATCCTTGCCCTCCTTCCACCCTCCTGCATGTTCAGGCCCCGATCACACAAAATCTTTTTCACTCCAGTCTTTGCCCCTCCAATTTGGTCTCCCTCTTCTCCTCGTTCCCTCCACCTCCGACACATATATCCTCTTGGTCAATCTTTCCTCACTCATTCTCTCCATGTGCCCAAACCATTTCAAAACACCCTCTTCTGCTCTCTCAACCACGCTCTTTTTATTTCCACACATCTCTCTTACCCTTACGTTACTTACTCGATCAAACCACCTCACACCACACATTGTCCTCAAACATCTCATTTCCAGCACATCCATCCTCCTGCGCACAACTCTATCCATAGCCCACGCCTCGCAACCATACAACATTGTTGGAACCACTATTCCTTCAAACATACCCATTTTTGCTTTCCGAGATAATGTTCTCGACTTCCACACATTCTTCAAGGCTCCCAGAATTTTCGCCCCCTCCCCCACCCTATGATCCACTTCCGCTTCCATGGTTCCATCCGCTGCCAGATCCACTCCCAGATATCTAAAACACTTCACTTCCTCCAGTTTTTCTCCATTCAAACTCACCTCCCAATTGACTTGACCCTCAACCCTACTGTACCTAATAACCTTGCTCTTATTCACATTTACTCTTAACTTTCTTCTTCACACACTTTACCAAACTCAGTCACCAGCTTCTGCAGTTTCTCACATGAATCAGCCACCAGCGCTGTATCATCAGCGAACAACAACTGACTCACTTCCCAAGCTCTCTCATCCCCAACAGACTTCATACTTGCCCCTCTTTCCAAAACTCTTGCATTCACCTCCCTAACAACCCCATCCATAAACAAATTAAACAACCATGGAGACATCACACACCCCTGCCGCAAACCTACATTCACTGAGAACCAATCACTTTCCTCTCTTCCTACACGTACACATGCCTTACATCCTCGATAAAAACTTTTCACTGCTTCTAACAACTTGCCTCCCACACCATATATTCTTAATACCTTCCACAGAGCATCTCTATCAACTCTATCATATGCCTTCTCCAGATCCATAAATGCTACATACAAATCCATTTGCTTTTCTAAGTATTTCTCACATACATTCTTCAAAGCAAACACCTGATCCACACATCCTCTACCACTTCTGAAACCACACTGCTCTTCCCCAATCTGATGCTCTGTACATGCCTTCACCCTCTCAATCAATACCCTCCCATATAATTTACCAGGAATACTCAACAAACTTATACCTCTGTAATTTGAGCACTCACTCTTATCCCCTTTGCCTTTGTACAATGGCACTATGCACGCATTCCGCCAATCCTCAGGCACCTCACCATGAGTCATACATACATTAAATAACCTTACCAACCAGTCAACAATACAGTCACCCCCTTTTTTAATAAATTCCACTGCAATACCATCCAAACCTGCTGCCTTGCCGGCTTTCATCTTCCGCAAAGCTTTCACTACCTCTTCTCTGTTTACCAAATCATTTTCCCTAACCCTCTCACTTTGCACACCACCTCGACCAAAACACCCTATAATCTGCCCCTCTATCATCAAACACATTCAACCAAACCTTCAAAATACTCACTTCCATCTCCTTCTCACATCACCACTACTTTTTTATCAACCTCCCGCATTTGCGCCCTTCCCTGAAGTTCCCATTTGCATCCCTTGTCTTACGCACAATATTGTACCTCCTTCCAGAACATCATTTTATTCTCCCTAAAATTTAATGATAGTCCCTCTTCTCACCCCAACTCTCATTTGCACCTATTTTTCACCTCTTGCAACCTTTCTCCTGACCTCCTGTCTCTTTCTTTTAATTCGTCACCCCACTCAACTGAATTTTATTTTCCCTGCAAAAATCGCCCAAAAATGCCTCTCACTCTCTTTCACTAATACTCTTACTATCTTCATCCCACCACTCACTACCCTTTCGATCAACCCACCTCCCACTCTCTCTGCCACAAGCATTTTTTTGCGCAATCCATCCACTGATTCCCAAAATACATCCCATTCCTCCCCCATCCACCCTTACTTCCAATGTTTCTCACCTTTTTCCATTCTGAGTAACTCAGTCTCAATCCTTACTTCCTCACACAAGTCCCCTTTCCCCAAAAGCTCACTACTCTCACCACCCTCTGTGTCAAAACCATCAAAGATCAAACAAATCATTCATCACTTCAAAATCAAAAAAAAAACACACAACAAGACACATTCAAACAATTCATACACAACATTCATCAAAAACATTCAATTTTTCAATTCAATCAAATTTCAAATTCAAATCAAAAAACACAAACAAAAACAATCACATCACATATTCGACAATCACAAGACAACACAACAAACACTCACCACAACAAACAGATCCACACAACAACATTTCACACAACATTCACAAAAAAACAAAACACACAACTCACAACAACACAAAACATTCAAAACTTCACTAAAACAAAAACTCCACACACACATACAACACAAAAACAGGATGCAAAACACAATAAAATTCCATCAACCATCATCAACCAACTCAATCAATCACAAAAAACAAAATCAACAATTCAAAACCAAAAAAACATCAACAAACAAAAAAATCACAATCAACAATCCACAAAACAAACCCAAACAATCAATCACACCATTCAACAAAAAACATCAATCAATCAAATCAAATCAAAATCAATCCAAACACATCACACCCTCTTTCACACACACACATCAAATTCAAATCCACACCAAAAAAAATCCACACAACATTCATCATCACAAACTCAATCAACAAAAATCAAATCAACTCAAAACAAAAACAAAACACACAATCAATCAAAAAAAACATTCACCCATACAAAACAACACCACAAACGCAACAATCATCATCCATCACATCAAAACAACAGTTCACAATAATCAAAACAAAAAAAAAAATCACAAAAAAAACAATAATACAAAAACTAGGAATTACCCAACATTCCCCTCCTTTTTTTCCTGAAACCCATACAAAACTACACCTTAGCCTCCACAAGATAATGATCATGACATCCCTCCATTTGCACCTCTCAGCACATTAACATCAAAAGTCTCTCTCTCGCGCGCCTTCAATTACCTTAATTCCAATAACGCACTCTGGCCATCCTCCTACTACATAAGTAATACAATATGTAAATCTTCGCTTTTTTAAAGCCAGGTATATCCCCAATCATCAGATCCTTTTCCAGCCACATAAATCTACAATCCTTCACCATTTCCATTAACAACAACACTGACACCCCATGTATACCAATTAATCCATCAACTGCAACATTACTCCCTTGCATTTCAAAATCACCCATCACATAACCCGTCTCGTGCACAAAACCACTAACATACTCTTCAGCTGCTCCCAAAACACTTGCCTCTCATGATCTTTCTTCTCAAGCCCATGTGCATATTGCCACCAATTAATCGACCCATCGCTCTCCATCAACTTTCAGATTATACCCAAATTAATCGAGAATTTTACTTTCTTACATTTTTATCACGTAACACCCACAAATCCCTGTTTCAGGAGTACTGCTACTCCTTCACTTGCTCTTGTCCTCTCACTAACGCCCTAGACTTACTCCCAAGGGACATCCAAACCACTCTTCCCCTTCACCCTTGAGCTTTCCGTTTCACTCAGAGCCAAAACATCCAGTTCCTTCTCAAACATACTACCTAATCTCTCCGTTTTTTTTTCACATCTTGGTTTTCATCCACACACATTTAGGCACCCCAATCTGAGCCCTCGAGGATATGAGCACTCTCCCCGCCTGACTCCTTCTTCTGTTTCCCATTTTAGAAAGTTTAAAAAAAAACAAAGAAAATACAAGGAGGGGAGGATTTCTGGGCCCCCGCACCCGTCCCCTCTAGTCGCTTACTACGACACCGAGGAATGCGTGGAAGTAATTCTTTCACCCCTATCCCCAGGGATAAAAATACATATATATATATATATATATTATCAAATATATATATATATATATTATATATATATAATATATATATATATATATATATATATTGCTTACGAATCAGTGCTCAATTGAACAAGTTCGCCAGTAACATATATATGTAACAAATTCTATACTGATCTTTCCCTTTGCAAGGACGTAGATTTGCTATAATGCAGAACTCAGGAATAACGCTAACTTAGCGTTTATGAGAATTAAAAACACACACCAGTGTAGAAGTAACTTATAATGAAAGAATTCAAATGTACAAGGTGAACACATAAATCAGCATTAATCATTTGCGATACCAATGAATAAATGGAGTTTTAACTTTGAACATGAACTAACATTGAACATGATTTAGCATTCCAGATAACGATTTAAAAACCAAGATCTCTTTCCTTTAACACACTTGTTCGATAACATAACTCTAAGACCTGACTTGACATAGTAAAACATCATCGTTACACTTAGCAAAACCTAGACGTAGCACAGTAACATCATCGTTACATTTTAGCAAACCTGCGTGACCACAGTAAACATCATCGTTTTCACTTAGCAAACCTGACGTAACACAGTAAACATCTCGTTACAACACTTAGTTAAACCTAGACCGTAACACAGTAAACATCATCGTTTAAACCTTAGCGTGAACCCTGATTTGACACAGTAAAAACATCTTACGAAACTAGGACAGCGGTGGCTACGGGTGATCCGGAACAGAAAGTCTACATTACCTTGCTGGGCTCGGGACTGCTGTAAGAAATCGACTCCCAGACGATCGTCTGAGCCTTTTATCTGAACGGACCAGCAAGGCAGGAACAGCAAGACACGCCCCTCGACCCCGCCGACTATGTCTACGATAGGTCATAATGACACAATTAGCATAGCCCATGATAGGGTCAAAAGATTGATTGTCCACTACTCCCTCATCATGACGTGATTGCTGAAGGAGGGCCTAAGGTCCTCCTACACATGGCGTGAATTCAAATCCTTTGTTCCTTTGGTCCGACGACAGAAGCGACGACGGGAGCATACCTGTAGCTGAACCCACGCCCTTGACCTGACGCCGTTGACAAGGGTTGGTGCTAGAGGACTAGTCAACATCTGCTTCAAAACAAATAGCTAATACAATTAAAACAACGGTCAGGCAGAAGTCCTAGCCGTTTATCAACAACACCCTACCCAAAAGTACACCAACACAAAAGACCAACCATGCACATACATACGAACATGTGGGCAAAACACCATGTTTTCTTAATCAACATATATAGAATATATCTATATTATATATATATAATATAATATAATATATAATATATATATTTTTATATATATATATATATATATATATATAGAATATATAATTTATATATTATAATTTTGCTTGTCCTGTCTCCGCAGGTTAGCGAGGAAGCGCAAGGAAAGAGACGAAAGAATGGCCCAACCCACCCCCAAACACAATGTATATACATACACGTCCGAAACACCAAAATAACATACCTATATCATCTCGATGTACACATATAAATATACACACCAGACATATACATATATACACAAGTACGTAATTCATACTGTCTGCCTTTAATTATCCCATCGCCACCTCGCCACACATGGAATAACAACCCCCTCCCCCCTCATGTGGCGACGTAAGCGCTAGGAAAAGACAACAAATGGCCCCAATCGTCACACTCATCTCCTATCTGCCATGTAATAATGCACCGAAACCACAAACCCTTTCCAAAATCCAGGGGGGCCCCCCAAACTTTCCATGGGTTTTCCCCGACGCTTAAAATTCCCCCGGTTTAATCCAGAAAGCAAAGGTTTGACCCCGGGAAACCAATCGTTTTCCCAAATTTACCTCTAAATTCCCCCCAGCCTTTTCCCCCCCTCCTTTTTTCAGGGCCCCCATCAAACAAAAACTTTTCCCCTCCCTCTTTCCCCTTTCCCAAATTTTGGGCCCCCCACTTCCCCCGAACCCCCCCCTCCGACACTATAACCCTTTTTTTTAATCTTTCCTCCCCCCATTCCCTCCAAGTGACCAAACCATTTCAAAAACCCTCTTCTTTCTTTCTCAACCACACTCTTTTTATTTCCACAAACCTCTAAACCCTTAATTTTCTTACTCGACAAAAAACCCCACACCACATTATTTCCCGTAATTAAACCACCCTTTCCCCCGCAAAACTTTTATTTCCCTAGCCCACGCCCGAACCAAAAAAATTGTTGGGGGCCCCTTTTCCTTTCAAAAATCCCATTTTTCTTTCCGAGATAAATTAAATTTTCCCCCCCCCCCCCCCCACCCTAAAGATTAAATTTTTCCCCTTTCCCTGTGTTCCCTCCCCGGGCCCAAAACCCTCCCAGATTTTCTAAAACACTTCCTTCCTCCATTTTTTTCCATTCAAAATTACCCCCCAATTGCCCTTTACCCTTAACCCTACTGTACCCCAAAAACCTTGCTCTTTTTCACATTTACTCCCTTTAAATTTTTTCTTTCCCACACTTTAAAAAATTCCCTCACCAGCTTCCCGGTTTTCACCTAAAATCCACCGCCAAAACAAACAACAAATGACTCACTTCCCAAGCTCTCTTATCCTAAAAAACTTCATACTTGCCCCTTTTTTCCAAAACTCCTTTTTATTTCCCCCCCCTAACAACCCCCTCCCCTAAACAAAAAAAACAACCCCTGGAGACATCACACCCCCTTCCCCAAAACCACATTCACTGAGAACCAATCACTTTCCCCTCTTCCCACAGACCCATCCTTACTCCCCCCGGGTAAAAACTTTTCACTGCTAATCATAAGCCTTCTCCAGATCCATAAATGCTACATACAAATCTATTTGCTTTTCTAAGTATTTCTCACATACATTCTTCAAAGCAAACACCTGATCCACACATCCTCTACCACTTCTGAAATCACACTGCTCATCCCCTATCTGATGCTCTATACATGCCTTCACCCTCTCAATCAATACCCTCCCATATAATTTTCCAGGAATACTCAACAAAGATATACCTCTGTAATTTGAGCACTCACTTTTATCCCCTTTGCCTTTGTACAATGGCACTATGCAAGCATTCCGCCAATCCTCAGGCACCTCCCTATGAGTCATACATACATTAAATAACCTTACCAACCAGTTAAAAATAGTCACCCCCTTTTTTAATGAATTCCACTGCAATACCATCCAAACCCGCTGCCTTGCCGGCTTTCATGTTCCGCAAAGCTCTCACTACCTCTTCTATGTTTACCAAATCATTTTCCCTAACCCTCTCACTTTGCACACCACCTCGACCAAAACACCCTATATTTGCCACTCTATCATCAAACACATTCAATAAACCTTCAAAATACGCACTCCATCTCCTTTTCACATCACCGCTACTTGTTATCACCTCCCCATTTTCCCCCTTCACTGATGTTCCCATTTATTCCCTTGTCTTACGCACTTTATTTACCTCCTTCCAAAACATCTTTTTATTCTCCCTAAAATTCAACGATACTCTCACACCCCAAATCTCATTTGCGCTCTTCTTCACCTCTTGCACCTTTCTCTTGACCTCCTGCCTCTTTCTTTTATGCATCTCCCAGTCCCTGCAAAAATCGTCCAAATGCCTCTCTCTTCTCTTTTGCTAATAATTTTTCTTCTCCATCCCACCACTTACTACCCTTTCTAATCAACCCACCTCCCAAGCTTCTCATGCCACAAGCATCTTTTGCGCAAGCGATCACTGCTTCCCTAAATACATCCCATTCCTCCCCCAATCCCCTTACCTCCTCTGTGCTCACGTTTTTCCATTCTGTACTCAGTCTCTCCTGGTACTTCCTCACACAAGTCTGCTTCCCAAGCTCACTTACTCTCACCACTCTTTTCACCCCAACATTCTCTCTTCTTTTCTGAAAACCTATACAGATCTTCACCTTAGCCTCCAGAAGATAATGATCAGACTTCCCTCCAGTTGCACCTCTCAGCACATTAACATCCAAAAGTCCTTCTTTCGCGCGCCTATCAATTAACACGTAATCCATTAACGCTCTCTGGCCATCTCCCCTACTTATATAGGTATGCTTAATGTATATCTCTCTTTTTAAACCAGGTATTCCCAATCACCAGTCCTTTTTCAGCACATAAATCTACAAGCTCTTCACCATTTCCATTTGCAACACTGAACACCCCAGTTACACCATTTATTCACACAATTGCCACATTACTCACCTTTGCATTCAAATCACCCATCACTACAACCCCGTCTCGTGCGTCAAAACTACTAACACACTCACTCAGCTGCTCTCAAATCACTTGCCTCTCATGATCTTTCTTTTCATGCCCAGGTGCATATGCACCAATAATCACCCCTCTCTCTCCGTCCGCTTTCAGTTTTACCCATATCAATCTAGAGTTTACTTTCTTACACTCTATCACATACTCCTACCACTCCTGTTTCAAAAGTAGTGTTACTCCTTCCCTTGCTCTTGTCCTCTCACTAACCCCTGAATTTATTCCCAAGACATTCCCAAACCACTCTTCCCCTTTACCCTTGAGCTTCGTTTCACTCAGAGCCAACAGATCCAGGTCCCTCTCAAACATACTACCTATCTCTTCTTTTTTCTTATCTTGGTTACATCCACACACATTTAGACACCACAATCTGAGGTTTCGAGGAGGATGAGCACTCCCCGCGTGACTCCTTCTGTTTCCCCTTTTAGAAAGTTAAAATACAAGGAGGGGAGGGTTTCCAGCCCCACGCTCCCGTCCCCTTTAGTCGCCTTGTACGACACGCGAGGAATGCATGGGAAGTATTCTTTCTCCCCTATCCCCAGGGATATATATATATATATATATATATATATGTATATATATATATATATATATATATATATATATATATATATATATATATATATATATATATATATATATATATATATATATATATATACGAATAAAGTGCATATGAACGCGCACCTTCATAGAACATACAATCCTCCAACAGCCAGGATCAAACCTGGGACCCCTGTGCAAGAGACAGGCATGCTAACCGCTAGGCTATGGGACTGTATAATAGGAAACAACTATTCGAAATACACAGGGGTCCCGGATTCGATCCTGGCTGTTGGAGGTTTGTATGTTCTATGAAGGTGCGCGTTCATATGCACTTTATTCGTATTCATATACCTCCGCGTTGTACAGTTAGGTTCGGTAAAACGCTATCAGCTGGCTATGTGCGTCTCTTCGGAAACAACCAGGATAGACCCCGTTGCTCACCATTGTGAGACGAAGGGTATTCGAGCACTTAGTATTTCGAATAGTTGTTTCCTATTATACAGTCCCTTAGCCTAGCGGTTAGCATGCCTGTCTCTTGCACAGTGGTCCTGGGTTCGATCCTGGCTGTTGGAGGTTTGTATGATATATATATATATATATATATATATATATTTTTTTTTTTTTTTTTCTTTGTCGCTGTCTCCCGCGTTTGCGAGGTAGCGCAAGGAAACAGACGAAAGAAATGGCCCAACCCACCCCCATACACCTGTATATACATACGTCCACAAACGCAAAATATACATACCTACACAGCTTACCATGGTTTACCCCAGACGCTTCACATGCCCCGATTTAATCCACTAACATCACGTCAACCCCGGTATACCACATCACTCCAATTCACTCTATTCCTTGCCCTCCTTCCACCCTCCTGCATGTTCAGGCCCCGATCACACAAAATCTTTTTCACTCCATCTTTCCACCTCCAATTTGGTCTCCCTCTTCTACTCGTTCCCTCCACCTCCGAGACATATATCCTCTTGGTCAATCTTTCCTCACTCATTCTCTCCATGTGCCGAAACCATTTCAAAACACCCTCTTCTGCTCTCTCAACCACGCTCTTTTTATTTCCACACATCTCTCTTACCCTTACGTTACTTACTCGATCAAACCACCTCACACCACACATTGTCCTCAAACATCTCATCTCCAGCACATCCATCCTCCTGCGCACAACTCTATCCATAGCCCACGCCTCGCAACCATACAACATTGTTGGAACCACTATTCCTTCAAACATACTCATTTTTGCTTTCCGAGATAATGTTCTCGACTTCCACACATTCTTCAAGGCTCCCAGAATTTTCGCCCCCTCCCCCACCCTATGATCCACTTCCGCTTCCATGGTTCCATCAGCTGCCAGATCCACTCCCAGATATCTAAAACACTTCACTTCCTCCGGTTTTTCTCCATTCAAACTCACCTCCCAATTGACTTGACCCTCAACCCTACTGTACCTAATAGCCTTGCTCTTATTCACATTTACTCTTAACTTTCTTCTTTCACACACTTTACCAAAGTCAGTCACCAGCTTCTGCAGTTTCTCACATGAATCAGCCACCAGCGCTGTAACATCAGCGAACAACAACTGACTCCCTTCCCAAGCTCTCTCATCCCCAACAGACTTCATACTTGCCCCTCTTTCCAAAACTCTTGCATTCACCTCCCTAACAACCCCATCCATAAACAAATTAAACAACCATGGAGACATCACACACCCCTGCCGCAAACCTACATTCACTGAGAACCAATCACTTTCCTCTCTTCCTACACGTACACATGCCTTACATCCTCGATAAAAACTTTTCACTGCTTCTAACAACTTGCCTCCCACACCATATATTCTTAATACCTTCCACAGAGCATCTCTATCAACTCTATCATATGCCTTCTCCAGATCCATAAATGCTACATACAAATCCATTTGCTTTTCTAAGTATTTCTCACATACATTCTTCAAAGCAAACACCTGATCCACACATCCTCTACCACTTCTGAAACCACACTGCTCTTCCCCAATCTGATGCTCTGTACATGCTTTCACCCTCTCAATCAATACCCTCCCATATAATTTACCAGGAATACTCAACAAACTTATACCTCTGTAATTTGAGCACTCACTCTTATCCCCTTTGCCTTTGTACAATGGCACTATGCACGCATTCCGCCAATCCTCAGGCACCTCACCGTGAGTCATACATACATTAAATAACCTTACCAACCAGTCAACAATACAGTCACCCCCTTTTTTAATAAATTTCACTGCAATACCATCCAAACCTGCTGCCTTGCCGGCTTTCATCTTCCGCAAAGCTTTTACTACCTCTTCTCTGTTTACCAAATCATTTTCCCTAACCCTCTCACTTTGCACACCACCTCGACCAAAACACCCTATATCTGCCACTCTATCATCAAACACATTCAACAAACCTTCAAAATACTCACTCCATCTCCTTCTCACATCACCACTACTTGTTATCACCTCCCCATTTGCGCCCTTCACTGAAGTTCCCATTTGCTCCCTTGTCTTACGCACTTTATTTACCTCCTTCCAGAACATCTTTTTATTCTCCCTAAAATTTAATGATAGTCTCTCACCCCAACTCTCATTTGCCCTTTTTTTCACCTCTTGCACCTTTCTCCTGACCTCCTGTCTCTTTCTTTTATACGTCTCCCACTCAACTGAATTTTTTCCCTGCAAAAATCGTCCAAATGCCTCTCTCTTCTCTTTCACTAATACTCTTACTTCTTCATCCCACCACTCACTACCCTTTCTGATCAACCCACCTCCCACTCTTCTCATGCCACAAGCATCTTTTGCGCAATCCATCACTGATTCCCTAAATACATCCCATTCCTCCCCCACTCCCCTTACTTCCATTGTTCTCACCTTTTTCCATTCTGTACTCAGTCTCTCCTGGTACTTCCTCACACAAGTCTCCTTCCCAAGCTCACTTACTCTCACCACCCTCTTCACCCCAACATTCACTCTTTTTTTCTGAAACCCCATACAAATCTTCACCTTAGCCTCCACAAGATAATGATCAGACATCCCTCCAGTTGCACCTCTCAGCACATTAACATCCAAAAGTCTCTCTTTCGCGCGCCTGTCAATTAACACGTAATCCAATAACGCTCTCTGGCCATCTCTCCTACTTACATAAGTATACTTATGTATATCTCGCTTTTTAAACCAGGTATTCCCAATCATCAGTCCTTTTTCAGCACATAAATCTACAAGCTCTTCACCATTTCCATTTACAACACTGAACACCCCATGTATACCAATTATTCCCTCAACTGCAACATTACTCACCTTTGCATTCAAATCACCCATCACTATAACCCGGTCTCGTGCATCAAAACCACTAACATACTCATTCAGCTGCTCCCAAAACACTTGCCTCTCATGATCTTTCTTCTCATGCCCAGGTGCATATGCACCAATAATCACCCATCTCTCTCCATCAACTTTCAGTTTTACCCATATTAATCGAGAATTTACTTTCTTACATTCTATCACGTACTCCCACAACTCCTGTTTCAGGAGTACTGCTACTCCTTCCCTTGCTCTTGTCCTCTCACTAACCCCTGACTTTACTCCCAAGACATTCCCAAACCACTCTTCCCCTTCACCCTTGAGCTTCGTTTCACTCAGAGCCAAAACATCCAGGTTCCTTTCCTCAAACATACTACCTATCTCTCCTTTTTTCACATCTTGGTTACATCCACACACATTTAGGCACCCCAATCTGAGCCCTCGAGGAGTATGAGCACTCCCCGCGTGACTCCTTCTTCTGTTTCCCATTTTAGAAAGTTAAAAAAAAACAAAAAATACAAGGAGGGGAGGATTTCTGGCCCCCCGCTCCCGTCCCCTCTAGTCGCTTTCTACGACACGCGAGGAATGCGTGGGAAGTATTCTTTCACCCCTATCCCCAGGGATAATATACATATATATATATATATATATATATATATATATATATATATATATATATATATATATATATATATATATATATATATATATTGCTACGAAGTCAGTGCTCATTTGAACAAGGTCGCCAGTAACATATATATGTTACAAATGCTATACTGATCCTTGTCTTTGCAAGGACGTTAGATTTGCTATATTGCAGAACTCAGGATAACGCTATCTTAGCGTTATGAGATTAAAACAAACACCAGTGTTAGAATTACTTATAATGAAAGAATTCAAATGTACAAGGTGAACACATAAATCAGGCATGAATCATTTTCGTTAACACTGAATATGAGTTTAACTTTGAACATGAGTTAACATTGAACATGAGTTAGCATTCCAGATACGATTTTAAACCAGGAGATCTCTTTCCTTTACGACACTTTGTTCGATAACATTACTCTTAGACCTGACGTGACATAGTAAACATCATCGTTACACTTAGCTAAACCTGACGTAGCACAGTAAACATCATCGTTACATTTAGCTAAACCTGACGTGACACAGTAAACATCATCGTTACACTTAGCTAAACCTGACGTAACACAGTAAACATCTTCGTTACACTTAGTTAAACCTGACGTAACACAGTAAACATCATCGTTACACTTAGCTGAACCTGATGTGACACAGTAAACATCTTACAAACTAGGACAGCGGTGGCTACGGGGTTCGAGACAGGAAAGTCTACATTACCTTGCTGGGCTCGGGACTGCTGAAGAAATCGACTCCCAGACGATCGTCTGAGCCTTTTATCTGACGGACCAGCAAGGCAGGAACAGCAAGACACGCCTCGACCCGCCACTATGGCTACGATAGGTCAGAATGACACAATAGCCCTTGATAGGTCAAAAGATTGATTGTCACTCCCTCATCTTGACGTGATTGGCTGAAGGAGGCCTAAGGTCCGGCCTACACATGGCGTGAATTCAAATTCCTTTGTTCCTTTGTCCACGACAGAAGCGAACGTACGGGATGACATACCTGTAGCTGACCCCACGCCTTGACCTGACGCCGTTGACAAGGGTTGGGTGCTAGAGGACTAGTCAACATCTGCTTCAAAACATAATTGCTAATACAATTAACACGGTCAGGGAAGTGAGGTCCGAGCCGTTAGCAACAACACCCTACCCAAAGGTACACCAAACACAAAGACACACCATGCACATACATACGAACATGTGGGCACACACCATGTTCTTAACAACATATATATATATATATATATATATATATATATATATATATATATATATATATATATATATATATATATATATATATATATATATATATATATATATATATATTATTTATTATTATAATTTTGCTTTGTCGCTGTCTCCCGCGTTAGCGAGGAAGCGCAAGGAAAGAGACGAAAGAATGGCCCAACCCACCCCCATACACAATGTATATACATACACGTCCAAACACGCAAATATACATACCTATACATCTCGATGTACACATATATATATACACACACAGACATATACATATATACACATGTACGTAATTCATACTGTCTGCCTTTATTTATCCCATCGCCACCTCGCCACACATGGAATAACAACCCCCTCCCCCCTCATGTGTGCGACGTAGCGCTAGGAAAAGACAACAAAGGCCCCATTCGTTCACACTCAGTCTCTAGCTGCCATGTAATAATGCACCGAAACCACAGCTCCCTTTACACATCCAGGCCCCACACAACTTTCCATGTTTTACCCCAGACGCTTAACATGCCCTGGTTCAATCCATTAAGAGCATGTCGACCCCGGTATACCACATCGTTCCAATTCACTCTATTCCTTGCATGCCTTTCACTCTCCTGTATGTTCAGGCCCCGATCACTCAAAATCTTTTTCACTCCATCTTTCCACCTCCAATTTGGTCTCCCACTTCTCGTTCCCTCCACCTCCGACACATATAACCTCTTGGTCAATCTTTCCTCACTCATTCTCTCCATGTGACCAAACCATTTCAAAACACCCTCTTCTGCTTTCTCAACCACACTCTTTTTATTTCCACACATCTCTCTTACCCTTACATTACTTACTCGATCAAACTACCTCACACCACATCTCATTTCCAATATATCCACCCTCCTGCGCAAAACTCTAGCCATAGCCCACGCCTCGCAACCATACAAAATTGTTGGGACCACTATTCCTTCAAACATACCCATTTTTGCTTTCCGAGATAATATTCGCCCCCACCCCCACCCTATGATTAACTTCCTCTTCCATGGTTCCATCCGCTGCCAGATCCACTCCCAGATATCTAAAACACTTTACTTCCTCCAGTTTCTCTCCATTCAAACTTACCTCCGAATTGACTTGACCCTCAACCCTACTGTACCTAATAACCTTGCTCTTATTCACATTTACTCTTAACTTTCTTCTTTCACACACTTTACCAAACTCAGTCACGAGCTTCTGCAGTTTCTCACATGAAACAGGCACCAGCGCTGTATCATAAGCGAACAACAACTGACTCACTTCCCAAGCTCTCTCATCTACAACAGACTGCATACTTGCCCTTCTTTCCAAAACTCTTGCATTCACCTCCCTAACAATCCCATCCATAAACAAATTAAACAACCATGGAGACATCACACACCCCTGCCGCAAACCTACATTCACTGAGAACCAATCACTTTCCTCTCTTCCTACACGTACACATGCCTTACATCTTCGATAAATACTTTTCACTGCTTCTGTATGTATATATACATTATTTTGTTATGTATTTTGCTTTGTCGCTGTCTCCCGCGTTTGCGAGGTAGCGCAAGGAAACAGACGAAATAAATGGCCCAACCCACCCCCAAACACATGTATATACATACACGTCCACACAGGCAAATATACATACCTATACATCTCAATGTACACATATATATACACCCACAGACACATACATATATACCCATGCACACAATGCACACTGTCTGCCTTTATTCATTCCCATCGCCACCTCGCCACACATGGAATACCATCCCCCTCCCCCCTTATGTGTGCAAGGTAGCGCTAGGAAAAGACAACAAAGGCCCCATTCGTTCACACTCAGTCTCTAGCTGTCATGCAATAATGCCCGAAACCACAGCTCCCTTTCCACATCCAGGCCCCACACAACTTTCCATGGTTTACCCCAGACGCTTCACATGCCCTGATTCAATCCACTGACAGCACGTCAACCCCGGTATACCACATCGATCCAATTCACTCTGTTCCTTGCCCGCCTTTCACCCTCCTGCATGTTCAGGCCCCGATCACTCAAAATCTTTTTCACTTCATCATTCCACCTCCAATTTGGTCTCCCGCTTCTCCTCGTTCCCTCCACCTCCGACACATATATCCTCTTGGTCAATCTTTCCTCACTTATTCTCTCCATGTGCCCAAACCATTTCAAAACACCCTCTTCTGCTCTCTCAACCACGCTCTTTTTATTTCCACACATCTCTCTTACCCTTACATTACTTACTCGATCAAACCACCTCACACCACACATTGTCCTCAAACATCTCATTTCCAGCACATCCATCCTCCTGCGCACAACTCTATCCATAGCCCACGCCTCGCAACCATACAACATTGTTGGAACCACTATTCCTTCAAACATACCCATTTTTGCTTTCCGAGATAATGGAGAAAAACTGGAGGAAATGAAGTGTTTTAGATATCTGGGAGTGGATCTGGCAGCGGATGGAACCATGGAAGCGGAAGTGGATCATAGGGTGGGGGAGGGGGCGAAAATCCTGGGGGCCTTGAAGAATGTGTGGAAGTCGAGAACATTATCTCGGAAAGCAAAAATGGGTATGTTTGAAGGAATAGTGGTTCCAACAATGTTGTATGGTTGCGAGGCGTGGGCTATGGATAGAGTTGTGCGCAGGAGGATGGATGTGCTGGAAATGAGATGTTTGAGGACAATGTGTGGTGTGAGGTGGTTTGATCGAGTGAGTAACGTAAGGGTAAGAGAGATGTGTGGAAATAAAGAGAGCGTGGTTGAGAGAGCAGAAGAGGGTGTTTTGAAGTGGTTTGGGCACATGGAGAGGATGAGTGAGGAAAGATTGACCAAGAGGATATATGTGTCGGAGGTGGAGGGAACAATGAGAAGAGGGAGACCAAATTGGAGGTGGAAAGATGGAGTGAAAAAGATTTTGTGTGATCGGGGCCTGAACATGCAGGAGGGTGAAAGGAGGGCAAGGAATAGAGTGAATTGGAGTGATGTGGTATACCGGGGTTGACGTGCTGTCAGTGGATTGAAGCAGGGCATGTGAAGCGTCTGGGGTAAACCATGGAAAGCTGTGTAGGTATGTATATTTGCGTGTGTGGACGTATGTATATACTTGTGTATGGGGGGGGGGGGTTGGGCCATTTCTTTCGTCTGTTTCCTTGCGCTACCTTGCAAACGCGGGAGACAGCGACAAAGTATAATAAATATAAATAAATATATATATATATATATATATATATATATATATATATATATATATATATATATATATGTATATTTTTGTCGCTGTCTCTCGCGTTTGCGAGGTAGCGCAAGGTAACAGACGAAAGAAATGGCCCGACCCACCCCCATACACATGTATATACATACGTCCACACACGCAAATATACATACCTACACAGCTTTCCATGGTTTACCCCAGACGCTTCACATGCCTTGATTCAATCCACTGACAGCACGTCAACCCCGGTATACCACATCGCTCCAATTCACTCTATTCCTTGCCCTCCTTTCACCCTCCTGCATGTTCAGGCCCCGATCACACAAAATCTTTTTCACTCCATCTTTCCACCTCCAATTTGGTCTCCCTCTTCTCGTTCCCTCCACCTCCGACACATATATCCTCTTGGTCAATCTTTCCTCACTCATTCTCTCCATGTGCCCTAACCATTTCAAAACACCCTCCTCTGCTCTCTCAACCACGCTCTTTTTATTTCCACACATCTCTCTTACCCTTACGTTACTTACCCCATCAAACCACCTCACACCACACATTGTCCTCAAACATCTCATTTCCAGCACACCCATCCTCCTGCGCACAACTCTATCCATATCCCACGCCTCGCAACCATACAACATTGTTGGAACCACTATTCCTTCAAACATACCCATTTTGCTTTCCAAGATAATGTTCTCGACTTCCACACATTCTTCAAGGCTCCCAGAATTTTCGCCCCCTCCCCCACCCTATGATCCACTTCCGCTTCCATGGTTCCATCCGCTGCCAGATCCACTCCCAGATATCTAAAACACTTCACTTCCTCCAGTTTTTCTCCATTCAAACTCACCTCCCAAAATATATATATATATATATATATATATATATATATATATATATATATATATATATATATATATATATATATATATATATATATATATATATATATACATATATATATATATATATATATATATATATATATATATATATATATATATATATATATATATATATATATATATATATATATATATATATATATATATATATGTATACGCTGAGATGTATAGGTATGTATATGTGCGTGTGTGGACGTGTATTTATATACATGTGTGTGTGTGTTGGTTGGGCCATTCTTTCGTCTATTTCCTTGCGCTACCTCGCTAACACGGGAGACAGCGACAAAGTATAATACTAAGTATTCAAACCCTGAATTTTATCATCCACCAACATTCAAGTTTCCAGTTTTAATAGAACTTTTCTTTCTCCTGTGCCTTATCAATATCACGTGTCACTGTATTCATCATCCAGATAACACCTGCCATTAGAGCTCTCATTTTGTCTGAATTTGTCCTCATAAGTCTTAGTCAACTAATAGATACGATTTCCCTTTGATAGTCTTCTGTATTTTGACTTAATACTGATATCTAATTTTGGTCTCTAAAGAGTAAACTCTTTCGTAAATCATAAGCTTAATTATTCTGTTAGACTTGTGATTTGACGTGTTCCTGTTTGACTAACATAACTGCTGGTTGGTAATGCCCGGGATCAGGAATGATCAACTCATTGCTCTGTCGGGCATAACACTAAAGCACCGTCCAGTAGTAAAGGATAAATCTAAACTTAGTTATTACTGTTGTCAATGTGAAAGGGACAATGATACTACATTCTTACTGGCTTAGTCAGTTTCTCCCTGCTTGGAATGTGCAGGATAAAAAAGTTGTACATTATTATGATTTAAGTTGCAATCTAGCGATGATAGGTTATAAGCAGATTAATACGAACTTCTCGAAGATTCAACGTGTCATGTAAGAGAGCAATCATGAGAGTGCTGAATTATCTTCAGTGCCGTAACGAGCTACATGCACTTGGGTTCCATACAGACCTTAGATTACCAACTGGGTACAGTTACCATTACATTGAAAAAAGAGTATCTTTTGATCATTGTTCTCTCCCCAGCACCTCCGTGGTTCGAGGCGCGGCCAGACAACTTGACTGTGGCCACAGGGGCGATGGTGGAACTAATGTGTCGGGCTCAGGGATCACCCACTCCTACAGTAACGTGGCGAAGGCTGGATGGCAAGATGCCACTGGGCCGCGCCACTGTAGAAGAGGATCAGCGGTTAGCACTGAAGCAGGTGGCGACTGAAGACTCTGGTGTTTACATGTGTGAAGTGGAGAACGAGGCGGGCATGGCTGCGGCGCAGGCTACCCTCACAGTCATAGACACCCCCAAGTTCACACAGAAGCCACAAGACCTTCAGGTTATGGCTGGCGACACAGCACAGATTTCGTGTCATGTGAAAGGCGACCCTGAACCGCTGGTGTTATGGCGCCTACCCACCCTTGATAGAACAGCTCTCCTCATTCCCGGACAGAGCAGCGGCCACACCTCGGTATCTGACGACGGCTTAACACTCTTGATAAAGCAGGCGGCGGCAGAAGACAGCGGCACCTACTGTTGCTGGGGAGTGAGTAGTGGCGGAGGTGTTAGTGCGTGGATGGAGGTTGTGGTGTTAGCAGCCCACCCGCCACCTGTGATGGGTGTGGGGCCTCAAGATCTGACGGTTGCCCCTGGCAGTGTTGCCACTTTCCTTTGTGAGGTCGTGAGCGAGGCGGCCGAGGCCACAATATCTTGGTGGTACCGGTCGGCCAAAGACTTGCTCTTTCGCCAAATATCCCACGAGTCTGCCAATCCCCGGTTCGCCTTCCCGGCTAATGGTGCACTCATTCTCAAGAACGTGCGTCAAGATGACGCTGGCGTCTACACATGCCACGCCAGTGCAGCCACGGGGAGTGTGGAAGAGGCAGCGGTATTGCGGATAATGGATGACTCCGTCGACGTCGAACCCCAACGGTTGCCGCCACCTCCCACTAAGCCTCGTCTTGTAGCAGTTAATCGGACGGCAGTTCAGCTGAGCTGGTTACCTAACTCTCAGGTGAGTGGTGGTGACACTAAGCAGTCGTACACAGTGGAGTACTGGCGGCAGGGTTGGGACGAGTGGCGGGTGGCCGACGCCATCTTCAGCCGAGAGTCATGTGTCGTGAGTCACCTTACACCGGGACACACCTACACCTTCCTGGTCCGTGCCGTCAGCAGAAAAGGAGCATCGTACCCCAGCCCTTGGTCAGACCCAGTGACCACTCGTTCTGCTCGCGACCCCACCCTTACTGTGGATCAAGTGCGCCAAGCCCGACGCCGCCTCTCTCGCCCTATCGTTACCCTTACGAATGCTGCTCTAACTGCCTCAGACAGTGTCTTGCTTTCCTGGAACTACCTGACCCCGACGGACGAGTCCTTGGAGGGCGTTTTGGTGTATTCAGTGGCCGAAGGTGGCACTGTGCAAGTGGCCACCGTCCTTGGCGCCTCGTCTTCTTCCCATCTTCTACCCGACCTGCGCCCCAACACTCCCTACACATTCTTTGTCGTCCCCTTCTGGCACAGCGTCGAAGGCACGCCCTCCAACTCTTACTTGCTCACCACGCCAGAGGAAGGTAAGTAGCCATGTCTCCTAAAGTTGATATATAATAGTGGACACAGTTTAAGGATGTACGTACCGTAATTATTTAGCTCTGAGCCCTCCCGCTATTCAAAGACTCGCCTCTCTGTTTTCCTTGTATGTCTTTCATTAATTGTGCAGGAGGTTGTAAATCAAACCGGCTATAACCTTTTATCTGTATGATCTGTATAATTCACCGCACTTTACACATTGCTCATTGTTTGAAAGTTTCATATGTAGCCGTGTGCATTTCTAAGATGAGCCGTTACGATTTCTGTCTCTTTGCCTACTCCGTTTAGCCTTGGAACAGTTTATTATTTTTTCATGTTTTCCCGACAGCTACGAACCACTCTTAAAAAAGGTTAGTGTTCTACCTCCTCATTTTCTCCACATTATTCATCCCCTTTTCCATTTCTTGTTTTGGCCTTTTGTATCTCCACTAGAAGGACTTCTTGTCGTGACTAGAGCCTTTATCATAAAATTAAAGAGACTAGTAGCCAGCATTCATTAACAGAACTGTAATTAAAGAATTATAGTTCTCTGTAAAAGCTGTCAGTATGATTTTCGTATATCTTTGATGAGAGTGTGGATATGTGAGGTGCAAAAATGAAACTACCATTTGAATTATGATTAGGGTCTTAATGGGCTAAGTAAGTGGTGGTTAAATAATTGATCAATTGATAATTATGGTCACATTTCATATCTGTTGTACTTCTTGCCCCCCTGTTTATTCATTCTTATGTAGAATTGTTACTAATGTATGCTCTGTGCTTTGACAGCTGATCTATACTGACTTACCATCATTGTCCACAGTGCCGATGACTGCGCCTGGTGAGTTGCACGTGATTGGGCGCAAGGAAGGCTCTGTTCTCATCAGGTGGTCAAGTGTTGGTGCTGAGGAAGCCCGTGGGGAGCTAGTGGGCTATCAGGTAATGATAAGCCACAACGGCAGCCAGACCACGGAAACGGTGGTGAACCCCTGGCTGGAGACTCACGACCTCTTGCCAAGCCGACTGTACACTGTGCGTGTGGCGGCCGTCACAGGGGCTGGCCCCGGGCCCTTCAGTGACCCTGTCTTGGTGGATGTAGGCCCTAGTGGCACCCTCAGCCATCAGGAGGTCAACGCTACCACCGATAGTGGTGGTTCTGTGCTGTACGCCCCGCCTCAGCCAGCGTGGCTGGTGTACCTGCTGTTACCGCTGGTGCTGTTGCTGTTCCTAGCCACCTTACTGTACGTGAGGCGGCTGCATCAGAAGGCACCATCCTCCAACCCTCCTCACACACCAGCCCTGTACCAGAACCCTTACAACTACCCTGAACACCACTCTGTCAACATGTATGGCGAGCAGAATTTGTGGGGCCCCTCGGAGAGTGACAAAGGCTCCAGTGTGTCGTCGACGCGACTATTACATCTTGACCACCTTGTGAGTGAATACACGGAACCGCAGATGCAGCGGCCCAGCGACTCGACGACAGAGCCATACGCCACCACAGCTTTGCTGGCACCCGATTCGCCCCACCTGAAGCATGGCGCTCCTTGGGCACATCACAGTGATGACTCTGGTGTGCAGGTCAACTGGAGTGATATTCTCCCTCCCCCACCGGCCTGCCCTCCGCCCCTTGACCTAGGCGATCCAGCAGGGGGTAGTGACCCTCAGAGAACCCGGCCAATGTTTGCGTCCTCACAGTATGACAACGTATGCGGATCGGAACGATATGGTGCACCATGTGACGCCACCTCAGAGCACACATACGAGATGTACGCTCATATAACGCCTGCTGACTGTCGCGAGAGGCCTTACTACAGCTCGCTACAAGGTCGTGAGAGCCACATGGTCCGGGCTGAGTGTCACCCCTTACGGCCGGCAGACCAGTCACGCAGCAATACGCACTAGTGCTAATGTACCCTCGGCTAGTAGGCAAGCTTAGCAGCAGCACATTACCTTGAGCGCCTAGTGAATAGCAAACCAGCCACGTAGTGAAACGCACTCAGTACCAGAGTCAGCTTGGACAATACACACAAAGTAAGCGGCAGCTGGACTGACTGACACAGAGTTTCGATATCAGACGGGACAGAGAACTCGTACACAGGTAGAATCAACTGTACCAACTAACTGTTTGCCGAGCAATTAACCTCAGCGCCAGTGTGGACGTTAGGCTTATTTGACTTGCCACATGTGATAAACTGGTGATAGACACTGGCCAGCAGACTCGCCACAGAACAAGACACTGTAGTAATGCCAGTCTGTGACGGAGACACATAAGAGTTAGTGCCACACACCGGATCCGTATAAAGGGTAAACACGTGCCTTGGTCACAGGTGAAGACCCGTACTATAAGGCCACGTTCAGTTGACTCTTGTTTAGGTATGCTACGGTGCTTGTTACTCTGTCCACTATAAGCCTTTGTACAGCAAATGTGTGACCAGATGACGGCCTCCTGTAAGGCTCCAGTAAGGAGACTTTATCCTCTCACAGGATTATGAAAAAGTGCCCCATCCCCTCAGGTTTTACTGAAGGCAGGGACGAACGTCGGTGATTCTGCTTTTATCACGTACTTAAGTGTCACCTGACCCCAGGGACGTGCCTGCCATAGCTTCTGTAATGTGGTCACTACACCCGCAGCTTCTATACCCACCATGTCCGAACATTGCATGTACTACACTTGTCCCACCTTGACACCTACCCCCACCCTAGTGATACACTAAAACACCCTAATGGTGCAATTACTGCAACCCAATGATACACTGACCTCACCCTAGTAATTCACTCAGCACACCTAGTAATGCACTCACTATACCCAAATAATACGATGACCTCATCTTAATAGTACACTTACCTCACCCTAGAGATGCACTGATCTCACCCTAGAGATGCATTTACCTTACACTAGTGATACGCTCACCACACCTGATTCACTTACTCCACCATAATGGTGCACTCACCACACTCTAGTGATGCGTTTGACATATCTTAGTAATGCACTTACCCCCATCCTAATGAGTCACTCAGTACACCTTAATGATACACCAATGCACTCACCACACCATAGTCATACGCTTACCACACTCTAGTGATGTACTCAGTACACCTTGATGTACCCACCACATCCTAGCGATGCACTCACCACACTCTAGTGTTACACTCGCTACACCCTGGTGATACACTCCCCACGCCCTAAAGGTGCATTCACCACACCCATCACGCCAAGTATTGCTGAACCTTACTCTACTACATTCTTATCATGTGCCTGAAACACGCTGATAATGACCCAGCCACACCTTAGTGTTGTTGTCCCTACCTCCACCATGAGACATCCACCATGCCCTAGACATACACCTGCTACACCTCGTTCTCACCAGCACTGTCTCAGACTCCGCGGGGCATCATCGACATCTTACTGGCCTGCCCATCTCACATGCGCCGCTATTCGTGAATATCGCGACAGCCACAACCACCACATCCTATTACTGCCATCCCCACCTCCGCCACGCCCATCTGAAGGGCCACACACAACCCACTGCACACCTTACTGCTACTTCTACCTCCAGCACCCCCTTGTGATGAGGTGGCAATACCTACAGAAGCACAGTCGGGCCACAGGACGTGACAAGTGTTTGTACTGTGATGCCAGACAAGGTCGTTCATATGGGGTCCACCTCACCTCTGGCAAAGTTGTTGGTTATTACTAGTCATTTGTTTGTACATATGTACGTTACAAATTATTTTTATATTAAAATTTTCCTTGACTGTTGATATGTATTCTTTATCCTCATCGATATAATTGTACACTGAATGCAATAAATTGCCTTCTTTTAATTTTCATCACTGGTAAAGCAAACTACATCAGATCAGCAAATTAATGTGATTCAAATTATTTATATGATAAACGAAAATACAGTAATGATGTATTTTTGAGTTGAATTACATTGTAAGATTGAACAAATTCTGAATAAACAACGTACAGCTTTATTGGGAAATGTGTCCTAATGTATACATGGTGTTCGAAAGGTCGTATAGTTATGGAAATAAGTCGTGCGACACGATTGACCATTCGAGTCCTCCGAGTCTAAAAGGTGAGACAGAGGACGTACTGAGTCCTCTGTGTCAACAAGGTGAGACAGAGGACATACCGAGTCCTCTGTGTCAACAAGGTGAGACAGAGGACGTACTGAGTCCTCTGTGTCAACAAGGTGAGACAGAGGACGTACTGAGTCCTCTGTGTCAACAAGGTGAGACAGAGGACGTACTGAGTCCTCTGTGTCAACAAGGTGAGACAGAGAACGTACTGAGTCCTCTGTGTCAACAAGGTGAGACAGAGGACGTACTGAGTCCTCTGTGTCAACAAGGTGAGACAGAGGACATACCGAGTCCTCTGTGTCTACAAGGTGAGGCAGAGGACGAACTGAGTCCTCTGTGTCAACAAGGTGAGACAGAGGACGTACTGAGTCCTCTGTGTCAACAAGGTGAGACAGAGGACGTACTGAGTCCTCTGTGTCAACAAGGTGAGACAGAGGACATACCGAGTCCTCTGTGTCTACAAGGTGAGGCAGAGGAAGAACTGAGTCCTCTGTGTCAATAAGGTGAGACAGATGACGTACTGAGTCCTCTGTGTCAACAAGGTGAGACAGAGGACGTACTGAGTCCTCTGTGTCTGCAAGGTGAGGCAGAGGACGTACCGAGTCCTCTGTGTCTGCAAGGTGAGACAGAGGACGTACCGAGTCCTCTGTGTTTACAAGGTGAGACAGAGGACTTGGTATAGCTTCCACTGGATGCGTACTGAACTTTAGAACTTTGTCTTGTCGTAGGATTTCAGTCTGCAGCTGTACAGTCAAGAATCTAGTAATTTCCTCACTCTGTCCGATGATTACTTAAACTCGACGGAATATTCTGTAATCATTGCCTTGACTACAGCAAGTTAGTTGGTATTGGACAGAAGCTTCGAAGTCTTACCTAAATCACCGGGAGCGTCGAGTCGAAGTCTCCTGAATATGTGACCCGACTCGTATGGCTGTCATTGTGGCGGCAGTCGTGCCAACGTATATCAGTATGTCTGAACCATGTGACTATAAACGTGATAATGAATATTTCATTATCAAGTCTGTTATGAAAGACAACGCAGACCAGCATATGGAAACATTACATGGGCGCTTCAATAAGTGAATAAGCGTAATCATATTACGAAGCCCAGAAATAGTGACTCCCAACTCCTTTCAAAGGTTCACCAGGCCTACAAAACCCTTTGCGATATCAACAAAAAAGTGCGTCGAATGTCTCAATCTATGACGCATTCGTGAAATGCAAAGAAGATACTTGATTCTTTGACTATATCATATAATTTTTAAGAAACAGAAGATAATGTTTGTGTAGCTCATTTGAACACAAACCGAGCTAATCTCCTTCCGGCATCGTCAACCAACGACATGGAGGTTTGTATGTTCTATGAAGGTGTGCGTTCATGTGCACTTTGTTCGTATATAAATATATATATATATATATATATATATATATATATATATATATATATATATATATATATATATATATATATATGTGTGTGTGTGTGTGTGTTTATTATACTTTGTCGCTGTCTCCCGCGTTAGCGAGGTAGTGCAAGGAAACAAACGAAAGAATGGCCCACCCGCCGACATACACATGAATATACATGCACGAACACACACTCGTATGTTCATACCTATATATTTCAATATATATGTATATATATATATATATATATATATATATATATATATATATATATATATATATATATATATATATATATATATATATACATAGTTCATACTTGCTGCCTTTATTCATTTCCGTCGCCACCCTGCCACACATGAAATAACAACCCCCTCCCCCCACGTGCACGCAAGGCAGCGCTAGGAAAAGACAACATAGGCCACATTCGTTCACACTTAGTCTCTAGCTGTCATGTATGATGCACCGAAACCACAGCTCCCTTTCCACATCCAGGCCCCACAAAACTTTCCATGTTTCACCCCAGACTCTTCACATGCCCTGGTTCAATCCATTGAGAGCAAGTCGACCCCGTTATACCACATCGTTCCAATTCACTCTATTCCTTGCACGCCTTTCACCCTCCTGCATGTTTAGGCCCCGATCGCTCGAAATCTTTTTCACTCCATCTTTCCACATCCAATTTGGTCTCCCAATTCTCCTCGTTCCCTCCACCTCTGATACATATTTTCTCTTCGTCAATCTTTCCTCACTCATTCTCTCCACGTGACCAAACCATTTCAAAACACCCTCTTCTGCTCTCTCAACCACACTCTTTTTATTAACACACATGTCTCTTACCCTTTCATTACTTACTCGATCAAACCACCTCACACCACATATTGTCCTCAAACATCTCATTTCCAACACATTCACCCTCCTCCGAACAACTATATCTATAGCCTACGCCTCGCCCATATGACATTGTTGGAACTACTATTCCTTTAAACATACCCATTTTTGCTTTCCACGATAATGTTCTCGCCTTCCACACATTTTTCAACGCTCCCAGAACTTTCGCCCCCACCCTGTGAATCACTTCCGCTTAAATGGTTCTATTCGCTGCCAAATCCACTCCCAGACATCTAAAACACTTCACATCCTCCAGTTTTTCTCCATTCAAACTTACCTACCAATTGACTTGTCCGTCAACGCTACTGTACTACCTAATAACCTACTCTTATTCACATTTACTCTCAGCATTCTTCTTTCACACACTTTACCAAACCCAGTCACCAGCTTCTGCAGTTTCTCACCCGAATCAGCCACCAGCGCTGTATCATCAGCAAACAACAACTGACTCACTTCCCAAGCTCTCTCATCCACAATAGACTGCATACTTGCCCCGCTCTCCAAAACTCTTGCATTCACCTCACTAACAACCCCATCCATAAACAAATTAAACAACCATGGAGACATCACGCACCTCTGCCGTAAACCGGCATTTACTGAGAACAAATCTCTTTCCTCTCTTAGTACTCGTACATATGCCTTATATCCTTAATAAAAACTTGTTCACCGCTTCTAACAACTAAGTATTTCTCACATACATTCTTCAAAGCAAACATCCACACATCCTCCACCACTCCTGAAACCAAACTTCTCTTCCCCAATATGATGCTCTGTACATGCCTTCACCCTCTCAATCAATACCCTCCCATAGAATTTCCCAGGAATACTCAACAAATTTATACCACTGTAATTTGAACACTCACCTTTATCCCCTTAGCCTTTGTACAATGGAACTATGCATGCATTCCGCCAATCCTCCGGCACCTCACTATGAGACATACTTATACAAAATATCCTTACTAACAAGTCAACAACACAATCACCCCCTTTTTTCATAAATTCCATTGCAACACCATCCAAACCTGCTGCCTTGCCAGCTCTCATCTTCTGCAAAGCCTTTACGAAATCATTCTCCCTAACTCTCTCACTTCGCACACCACCTCGACCAAAACACCCTATATCTGCCACTCTATCATCAAACACATTCGACAAACCTTCAAAATACTCACTCCATCTCCTTCTCACATCACCACTACTCGTTATCACCTCTCCATTTACCAGCTTCACCGATGTTCCCATTTTTTCTCTTGTCTTACGCACTTTATTTACCTCCTTCCAAAACATCTTTTTATTCTCCCTAAAATCTAATGATACTCTCTCACTCCAACTCTCATTTTCCCTCTTTTTCACCTCTTGCACCTTTCTCTTGACCTCCTGCCTCTTTCTTTTATACATCTCCCAGTCATTTGCACTATTTCCCTGCAAAACTCGTCCAAATACCTCTCTCTTCTCTTTCACTAATAATCTTACTTCTTCATCCCACCACTCACTACCTTTTCTAACCTGCCCTACACCTCCCACACTTCTCATGCCACAAGCATCCTTTGCGCAAGCCATCACTGCTTCCTTAAATACAGTCTCTCCTAGTAATTCCTCACACAAATCTCCTTCCCAAGCTCACTTACTCTCACCACTCTCTTCACCCCAACATTCTCTCATCTTTTCTGAAAACCTCTACAAATTTTCATCCTCGCCTCGTTAAGATAATGATCAGACTTTACTCTAGTTGCACCTTTCAGCACATTAAAATCCAAAAGTCTCTCTTTCGCGCGCCTATCAATTAATACTTAATCCAAAAACGCTCTCTGGCCATCTCTCCTACTTACATGCGTATACTTATGTATATCTCTTTTTAAACCAGGTATTCCCAATCACCAGTCCTTTTTCAGCACACAAATCTACAAGCTCTTCACCATTTCCATTCACAACAATGAACAACCCATGTACACCAATTATTTCCTCAACGCCACATTACTCACCTTTGCATTCAAATCACCCATCACTATAACCCGGTCTCGTGCATCAAAACTACTAACACACTCACTCACCTGCTCTCGAAACACCTGCCTCCCATGATATTTCTTCTCATGCCCAGGTGCATATGCACCAATAATCACCATCTCTCTCCATCTACTTTCAGTTTTACCCATATCAATCTAGAGTTTACTTTCTTACACGGGCACTTCACCATGAGCCATACATACATTGAATATCCTCACCAACCAGTCAACAACAGAGTCACTCCCTTTTTTGATGAATTCCGGAACAATACCATCCAAATCCGCCTCCTTTGCCGGATTTCATCTTCCAAAAAGCTTTCAATACCTCTTCTCTGTTTACCAAATCATTCTCCCTGACCTCTCTCACTTCGCGCACCACCTCGACCAAAACACTCTATATCCGCCGCACTATCATCAAAGACATTCAGCAAACCTTCAAAATAATCACTCCATCTCCCTCTCACTTCACCATTACTTGTTATATATATATATATATCTATGTATATATATATATATATATATATATATATATATATATATATATATATATATATATATATATATATATATATATATATATATATATATATATATATATATATATATTTATATATATATATATATATATGTATATATATATATATATATATATATATATATATATATATATATATATATATATATATATATATATATATATATATATATATATATATATATATATATATATATATATATATATATATATATATGTATTCCCTCAGAGGCCCAGTCCTCTGTTCTTAACGCTACCTTGGTTTCAGAAGTGGTAGAGGATGTGTGGATCAGGTGTTTGCTTTGAAGAATGTATGTGAGAAATACTTAGAAAAGCAAATGGATTTGTATGTAGCATTTATGGATCTGGAGAAGGCATATGATAGAGTTGATAGAGATGCTCTGTGGAAGGTATTAAGAATATATGGTGTGGGAGGCAAGTTGTTAGAAGCAGTGAAAAGTTTTTATCGAGGATGTAAGGCATGTGTACGTGTAGGAAGAGAGGAAAGTGATTGGTTCTCAGTGAATGTAGGTTTGCGGCAGGGGTGTGTGATGTCTCCATGGTTGTTTAATTTGTTTATGGATGGGGTTGTTAGGGAGGTAAATGCAAGAGTTTTGGAAAGAGGGGCAAGTATGAAGTCTGTTGGGGATGAGAGAGCTTGGGAAGTGAGTCAGTTGTTGTTCGCTGATGATACAGCGCTGGTGGCTGATTCATGTGAGAAACTGCAGAAGCTGGTGACTGAGTTTGGTAAAGTGTGTGGAAGAAGAAAGTTAAGAGTAAATGTGAATAAGAGCAAGGTTATTAGGTACAGTAGGGTTGAGGGTCAAGTCAATTGGGAGGTGAGTTTGAATGGAGAAAAACTGCAGGAAGTGAAGTGTTTTAGATATCTGGGAGTGGATCTGGCAGCGGATGGAACCATGGAAGCGGAAGTGGATCATAGGGTGGGGGAGGGGGCGAAAATTCTGGGAGCCATGAAGAATGTGTGGAAGTCGAGAACATTATCTCGGAAAGCAAAAATGGGTATGTTTGAAGGAATAGTGGTTCCAACAATGTTGTATGGTTGCGAGGCGTGGGCTATGGATAGAGTTGTGCGCAGGAGGATGGATGTGCTGGAAATGAGATGTTTGAGGACAATGTGTGGTGTGAGGTGGTTTGATCGAGTGAGTAACGTAAGGGTAAGAGAGATGTGTGGAAATAAAAAGAGCGTGGTTGAGAGAGCAGAAGAGGGTGTTTTGAAGTGGTTTGGGCACATGGAGAGAATGAGTGAGGAAAGATTGACCAAGAGGATATATGTGTCGGAGGTGGAGGGAACGAGGAGAAGAGGGAGACCAAATTGGAGGTGGAAAGATGGAGTGAAAAAGATTTTGTGTGATCGGGGCCTGAACATGCAGGAGGGTGAAAGGAGGGCAAGGAATAGAGTGAATTGGAGCGATGTGGTATACCGGGGTTGACGTGCTGTCAGTGGATTGAATCAAGGCATGTGAAGCGTCTGGGGTAAACCATGGAAAGCTGTGTAGGTATGTATATTTGCGTGTGTGGACGTATGTATATACATGTGTATGGGGGGGGGGGGGTTGGGCCATTTCTTTCGTCTGTTTCCTTGCGCTACCTCGCAAACGCGGGAGACAGCGACAAAGTATAAAAGAAAAAAAAAATATATATATTATTTGTATATATGTATAAATATATATATATATATATATATTATTTATATATATATATATATAAGTTTTTATTTTTTTTTTTTTTTTTTTTGCTTTGTCGCTGTCTCCCGCGTCTGCGAGGTAGCGCAAGGAAACAGACGAAAGAAATGGCCCAACCCACCCCCATACACATGTACATAAATACGTCCACACACGCAAATATACATACCTACACAGCTTTCCATGGTTTACCCCAGACGCTTCACATGCCTTGATTCAATCCACTGACAGCACCCCGGTATACCACATCGCTCCATTTCACTCTATTCCTTGCCCTCCTTTCACCCTCCTGCATGTTCAGGACCCGATCACACAAAATCTTTTTCACTCCATCTTTCCACCTCCAATTTGGTCTCCCTCTTCTCCTCGTTCCCTCCACCTCCGACACATATATCCTCTTGGTCAATCTTTCCTCACTCATTCTCTCCATGTGACCAAACCATTTCAAAACACACTCTTCTGCTCTCTCAACCACGCTCTTTTTATTTCCACACATCTCTCTTACCCTTACGTTACTTACTCGATCAAACCACCTCACACCACACATTGTCCTCAAACATCTCATTTCCAGCACATCCATCCTCCTGCGCACAACTCTATCCATAGTCCACGCCTCGCAACCATACAAAATTCTTGGAACCACTATTCCTTCAAACATACCCATTTTTGCTTCCCGAGATAATGTTCTCGACTTCCACACATTCTTCAAGGCTCCCAGAATTTTCGCCCCCTCCCCCACCGTATGATCCACTTCCGCTTCCATGTTTCCATCCGCTGCCAGATCCACTCCCAGATATCTAAAACACTTCACTTCCTACAGTTTTTCTCCATTCAAACTCACCTCCCAGTTGACTTGACCCTCAACCCTACTGTACCTAATAACCTTGCTCTTATTGACATTTACTCTTAACTTTCTTCTTTCACACACTTTACCAAACTCAGTCACCAGCTTCTGCAGTTTCTCACATGAATCAGCCACCAGCGCTGTATCATCAGCGAACAACAACTGACTCACTTCCCAAGCTCTCTCATCCCCAACAGTCTTCATACTTGCCCCTCTTTCCAAAACTCTTGCATTCACCTCCCTAACAACCCCATCCATAAACAAATTAAACAACCATGGAGACATCACACACCCCTGCCGCAGACCTACATTCACTGAGAACCAATCACTTTCCTCTCTTCCTACACGTACACATGCCTTACATCCTCGATAAAAACATCTGGAGCCGAGCCATGCCATTAACTACTTAGCAGGCACTGTTCATGGCAGTCATGAAACTCCGTGAGGGGATGCATCTCCATGAGTACCACGCCATCACTCCAAAACAGAAAGAAAGCGCAGGGACCACTGGCAGTGAAAGTGACGCTGCAGACGGAGAATTTGAGCCCACGGCGGAAATGCTAGTTGATGACTATGATGATGAGAGAACATTAGACGAAGAGGAGGATATGGAAGAAGGTACTGACAGGGAAGAAGAAATTGATAATCTTGAGAAGATTGAGAGAACCAGGCTGATGATGATCTTGAAGAATTTGATGATTATTGTCTGTCTTCGGATCATGTGGAAAGTGACTTCATGGATACTGATTCTTTTAGCATTGAAAGTTAACAAAGCGAGGGAAGAAACTCAAGCGATGAGGACGGGCCCAAGCGGAGTGTTGGATGAAGATAAACGTTTGAAAAGCGGACGAGGAGTACGTTAACACCGCTGTAAGATTTTCTTCCTGGATCCGGAAGAGGGACCTCCATGTACTCAGCTCCGGAATGGTGGTCTTCGCCTCCGACCAGCGTTTCCAGGTCATCCACCCAGAGAAGTCGGAGAACTGGACGTTGCAGATCAAGTACGCTCAGCTGAGGGACTCTGGGGTGTACGAGTGTCAGGTGAACACCGCTCCCAAGCTCTCCATGTAATACATACTCAATGTTGTCGATAATCCTACTACGTTTGTGAATCGGGAACCATTGCAACACAAACCTCGCCAGGTGGTAGAGTTTCCCGCAGTGTATCGAGACAGACTTCCCCAGAACTTTCTTAAAGGGGAAGTAAATGTTTATAGTTGTGTTACTGGAGTGATAGTTTTCATACATGGTGTTTTGACAAGAAAATAGTGAAATTGGAGAAAAATGTAGCTTAGACATTGAAGCTTATTGATACAGTGGTTAAATTGATGAGAACTGCTATTGACGTTTGTGTAAATAAGTTATACATTTCCTTTTTCCATAGCCAGAGGTTGAACCATTATGTGACATGCATTTGTTCATTCATTTCAAGCTAAAAGTTTCAGTTTTCTAAATTGTTTCTTACATTTTTCATATGTATATATATGTATGTGTGTGTGTGTGTATATGTGCGTATGTATGTGTATGTGTGTGTATGTGTATATGTATATATACATGTATATTATCCCTGGGGATAGGGGTGAAAGAATACTTCCCACGTATTCCTCGCGTGACGTAGAAAGCGACTAGAGGGGACGGGAGCGGGGGGCCAGAAATCCTCCCCTCCTTGTATTAACTTTCTAAAATGGGAAACAGAAGAAGGAGTCACGCGGGGAGTGCTCATCCTCCTCGAAGGCTCAGAGTGGGGTGCCTAAATGTGTGTGGATGTAACCAAGATGTGAAAAAGGGAGAGATAGGTAGTATGTTTGAGGAAAGGAACCTGGATGTTTTGGCTCTGAGTGAAACGAAGCTCAAGGGTAAAGGGGAAGAGTGGTTTGGGAATGTCTGGGGAGTAAAGTTAGGGGTTAGTGAGAGGGCAAGAGCAAGGGAAGGAGTAGTAATACTCCTGAAACAGGAGTTGTGGGAGTATGTGATAGAATGTAAGAAAGTAAATTCTCGATTAATATGGGTAAAACTGAAAGTTGATGGAGAGAGGTGGGTGATTATTGGTGCATATGCATCTGGGCATGAGAAGAAAGATCATGAGAGGCAAGTGTTTTGGGAGCAGCTGAATGAATGTGTTAGTGGTTTTGATGCACGAGACCGGGTTATAGTGATGGGTGATTTGAATGCAAAGATGAGTAATGTGGCAGTTGAGGGAATAATTGGTATACATGGGGTGTTCAGTATTGTAAATGGAAATGGTGAAGAGCTTGTAGATTTATGTGCTGAAAAAGGACTGATGATTGGGAATACCTGGTTTAAAAAGTGAGATATACATAAGTATACTTATGTAAGTAGGAGAGATGGCCAGAGAGCGTTATTGGATTACGTGTTAATTGACAGGCGTGCGAAAGAGAGACTTTTGGATGTTAATGTGCTGAGAGGTGCAACTGGAGGGATGTCTGATCATTATCTTGTGGAGGCTAAGGTGAAGATTTGTATGGGTTTTCAGAAAAGTAGAGTGAATGTTGGGGTGAAGAGGGTGGTGAGAGTAAGTGAGCTTGGGAAGGAGACCTGTGTGAGGAAGTACCAGGAGAGACTGAGTACAGAATGGAAAAAGGTGAGAACAATGGAAGTAAAGGGAGTGGGGGAGGAATGGGATGTATTTAGGGAATCAGTGATGGATTGCGCAAAAGATGCTTGTGGCATGAGATGAGTGGGAGGTGGGTTGATTAGAAAGGGTAGTGAATGGTGGGATAAAGAAGTAAGAGTATTAGTGAAAGAGAAGAGAGAGGCATTTGGACGATTTTTGCAGGGAAAAAATGCAAGTGAGTGGGAGATGTATAAAAGAAAGAGACAGGAGGTCAAGAGAAAGGTGCAAGAGGTGAAAAAAAGGGCAAATGAGAGTTGGGGTGAGAGAGTATCATTAAATTTTAGGGAGAATAAAAAGATGTTCTGGAAGGAGGTAAATAAAGTGCGTAAGACAAGGGAGCAAATGGGAACTTCAGTGAAGGGCGCAAATGGGGAGGTGTTAACAAGTAGTTGTGATGTGAGAAGGAGATGGAGTGAGTATTTTGAAGGTTTGTTGAATGTGTTTGATGATAGAGTGGCAGATATAGGGTGTTTTGGTCGAGGTGGTGTGCAAAGTGAGAGGGTTAGGGAAAATGATTTGGTAAACAGAGAAGAGGTAGTGAAAGCTTTGCGGAAGATGAAAGCCGGCAAGGCAGCAGGTTTGGATGGTATTGCAGTGGAATTTATTAAAAAAGGGGGTGACTGTATTGTTGACTGGTTGGTAAGGTTATTTAATGTATGTATGACTCATGGTGAGGTGCCTGAGGATTGGTGGAATGCGTGCATAGTGCCATTGTACAAAGGCAAAGGGGATAAGAGTGAGTGCTCAAATTACAGAGGTATAAGTTTGTTGAGTATTCCTGGTAAATTATATGGGAGGGTATTGATTGAGAGGGTGAAGGCATGTACAGAGCATCAGATTGGGGAAGAGCAGTGTGGTTTCAGAAGTGGTAGAGGATGTGTGGATCAGGTGTTTGCTTTGAAGAATGTATGTGAGAAATACTTAGAAAAGCAAATGGATTTGTATGTAGCATTTATGGATCTGGAGAAGGCATATGATAGAGTTGATAGAGATGCTCTGTGGAAGGTATTAAGAATATATGGTGTGGGAGGCAAGTTGTTAGAAGCAGTGAAAAGTTTTTATCGAGGATGTAAGGCATATGTACGGGTAGGAAGAGAGGAAAGTGATTGGTTCTCAGTGAATGTAGGTTTGCGGCAGGGGTGTGTGATGTCTCCATGGTTGTTTAATTTGTTTATGGATGGGGTTGTTAGGTAGGTAAATGCAAGAGTTTTGGAAAGAGGGGCAAGTATGAAGTCTGTTGGGGATGAGAGAGCTTGGGAAGTGAGTCAGTTGTTGTTCGCTGATGATACAGCGCTGGTGGCTGATTCATGTGAGAAACTGCAGAAGCTGGTGACTGAGTTTGGTAAAGTGTGTGGAAGAAGAAAGTTAAGAGTAAATGTGAATAAGAGCAAGGTTATTAGGTACAGTAGGGTTGAGGGTCAAGTCAATTGGGAGGTGAGTTTGAATGGAGAAAAACTGGAGGAAGTGAAGTGTTTTAGATATCTGGGAGTGGATCTGGCAGCGGATGGAACCATGGAAGCGGAAGTGGATCATAGGGTGGGGGAGGGGGCGAAAATTCTGGGAGCCTTGAAAAATGTGTGGAAGTCGAGAACATTATCTCGGAAAGCAAAAATGGGTATGTTTGAAGGAATAGTGGTTCCAACAATGTTGTATGGTTGCGAGGCGTGGGCTATGGATAGAGTTGTGCGCAGGAGGATGGATGTGCTGGAAATGAGATGTTTGAGGACAATGTGTGGTGTGAGGTGGTTTGATCGAGTGAGTAACGTAAGGGTAAGAGAGATGTGTGGAAATAAAAAGAGCGTGGTTGAGAGAGCAGAAGAGGGTGTTTTGAAGTGGTTTGGGCACATGGAGAGAATGAGTGAGGAAAGATTGACCAAGAGGATATATGTGTCGGAGGTGGAGGGAACGAGGAGAAGAGGGAGACCAAATTGGAGGTGGAAAGATGGAGTGAAAAAGATTTTGTGTGATCGGGGCCTGAACATGCAGGAGGGTGAAAGGAGGGCAAGGAATAGAGTGAATTGGAGCGATGTGGTATACCGGGGTTGACGTGCTGTCAGTGGATTAAATCAAGGTATGTGAAGCGTCTGGGGTAAACCATGGAAAGCTGTGTAGGTATGTATATTTGCGTGTGTGGATGTATGTATATACATGTGTATGGGGGGGGTTGGGCCATTTCTTTCGTCTGTTTCCTTGCGCTACCTCGCAAACGCGGGAGACAGCGACAAAGTATAATAAAATATAATATATATATATATATATATATATATATATATATATATATATATATATATATATATATATATATATATATATATATATATATATATATATACATATATATATATATATATATATATATATATATATATATATATATATATATATATATATATATATATATATTATTTATTTATCTATTTGTTATTTTCTGTCGCTGTCTCCCGCGTTAGCGAGTTAAGGCAAGGAAACACATGAAAGTATTTCCCAACCCCCCTACATACACATGTAGATACATACACGTCCACACGCGCACATATACATACCTATACATTCCAACGTATATATACACACAGAGCTATACATCTATACACATTCCTATGAGTCCACGGGGAAAATGAAACACGAAAAGTTCCCAAGTGCACTTTCGTGTAATAATCACATCATCAGGTGAGACACAAGAGAGAAATATAACAGTCAGTTGATATACATCGAAGAGTCGAGGCTAGGACGCCATTTGGTAAACATATGATTGTCCAATATACATGCTGTCTGCCCTTATTCATTTCCGTCGCCACCCCGCCACACATGAAATGAAAACACCTCCCCCTGCGTGTGAGCGACGTAGCTCTAGGAAAAGACAACAAAGGCCACATTCGTTCAGACTCAGCCTCTAGCTGTCATGTATAATGAACGCAAACCACAGCTCCCTTTCCCACATAAAGGCCCCACAAAACTTTCCATGGTTTACCCCAGACGCTTCACATGACCTGGTTCAATCCATTGACATCACGTCGACCACGGTATACCACATCGTTCCAATTCACTGTATTCCTTGCACGCCTTTAACCCTCTTGCAAGTTTAGGCCCCAATCACTCAAAATCTTTTTCACTCCATCTTTCCACATCCAATTTGGTCTCCCACTTCTTCTCGTTCCCTCCACCTCTGACACATATATCCTCTTTGTCAATCTTTCCTCACTCATTCTCCCCATGTGGCGGATGTAAGGTGTCTTGGTCAAGGTGATGTGCAAAGTGAGAGGGTTAGGGAGAATGATTTGATAAACAGAGTAGAGGTAGTAAAATCTTTGCGGAAGATGAAATCCTGCAAGGCAGCAGGTTTGGATGGTATTGTGGTGGAGTTTATCAAGAAAATGGGTGACTGTACTGTTGACTGGTTGGTAAAGTTACTTAATGTATGTATGACTTATGGTGAGGTGCCTGAGCACTGGCGGAATGCTTACATAGTGCCATTTTACAAAGAAAAAGGGGATAAAAATCAGTGCTCAAATTACAGAGGTATAAGTTTGTTGAGCATTCCTGGGAAATTATATGGGAGGGAATTGATTGAGAGGGTGAAGGCATGTACAGAGCATCAGACTGGGGAAGAGCAGTGCGGTTTCAGAATTGGTAGCCGATATGTGGATCAGGTGTTTGATTTGAAAAATGAATGCGAGAAATACTTAGAAAAGGAAAGGGAATTGTATGTAGCATTTATTTATCTCGAGAAGGCATATGATAGATTTGATAGAGATGCTCTGTGGAAGGTAGAGTTGATAGAGATGTTCTGTGGAAGGTATGACGAATGCATTGTGTGTGAGGTAAGTTGTTAGAAGTAGTGAAAAGTTTTTATCGAGGATGTAAGGCATATTTACGAATAGGAAGAGCGGAAAGTGATTGGTTCTCAGTGAATGTTGGTGTGCGGCAGGGGTGCGTGATGTATCCATGGTTGTTTAATTTGTTTATGGATGTGGTTGTTAGGGAGGTGAATGTAAGAGTTTTGGAAAGAGGGGCAAGTATGCAGTCTGTTGTGGATAAGAGAGCTTCGGAAGTGAGTCAGTTGTTGTTCGCTGGTGATACAGCTCTGGTGGCTGATTCGAGTGAGAAACTGCGGAAGCTTCCGGCTGAGTTTGGTAAAGTGTGTGAAAGAAGAAAGCTGAGAGTGAATGTTGATAAGAGTAAGGTTATTAGGTACAGTAGGGTTGAGGGACAAGTGAATTGGGAGGTAAGTTTGAATGGAGAAAAACTGGAGGAAGCGAAGTGTTTTAGATATCTGGGAGTGGATCTGGCAGCGGATGGAACCATGGAAGCGGAAGAGAATCATAAGGTTGGGGAGAGGGCGAAAGTTCTGGGAGGTTTGAAAAATGTGTGAAAGCCGAGAACGTTATCTTGGAAACCATAAATGGGTATGTTTGAAGGAATAGTGGTTCCAACAATTTTATATAGTTGCGAGGCGTGGGTTATAGATAAAGTTGTGCGGAGGAGGGTTGATGTGCTGGAAATGAGATGTTTGAGGACAATATGTGGTGTGAGTTGGTTTGATCGAGTAAGTAATGAATGGGTAAGAGAGGTGTGTCGTAATAAAAAGAGTGTAGTTGAGAGAGCAGAAGAGGATGTTTTGAAATGGTTTAGTCACATGGAGAGAATGAGTGAGGAAAGATTGACAAAGAGGATGTATGTGTCAGAGGTGGAGGGAACGAGGAGAGTGGGAGACCAAATTGGAGGTGGAAAGATGGAGTGAAAGATTTTGAGTGATTGGGGCCTGAGCATGCAGGAGGGTGAAAGGCATGCAAGGAATAGAGCGAATTGGAACGATGTGGTATACCGGGGTCGACGTGCTTTCAATGTATTGAACCAGGGAATGTGAAGCATCTGAGTTAATCCATAGAAAGGTTTGTGGGGCCTGGATGTGTAAAGGGAGCTGTGGTTTCGGTGCATTATATATGACAGCTAAAGACTGAGTGTGAACGAATGTGGCCTTTGTTGTCTTTTCCTAGCGCTACCTCGCGCACATGCGGGTGAGGGCGTTTTCATTTCATGTGTGGCGGGGTGGCGACGGAAAAGAATAAGGTTAGACAGTATGAATTATGCACAGGTGTATATATGTATATATCTGTGTGTGTAATGCATACATTAAGATGTACAGGTAAATATATTTGCGTGTGTGGATGTGTATGTATATACATGTGTATGTGGGTGTGTTGGGCCATTCTTTCGTCTGTTTCCTTGCGCTACCTCGCTAACGCGGGAGACAGCGGCAAAAAAAAAAGAAGAATAATGCACCGAAACAACAGCTCCCTTTCCACATCCAGGCCCCACACACTTTCCATAGTTTACCCCAGACGCTTCACATGCCCTGGTTCAATCCATTGACAGCACGTCGACATCGGTATACCACATCGTTCAAATTCACTCTATTCCTGGCACGCCTTTCACCCTCCTGCATGTTCAGGCCCCGATCACACAAAATCTTTTTAACTCCATCTTTCCACCTCCAATTTGGTCTCCCACTTCTCGTTCCCTCCACCTCTGACACATATATCCTTTTGGTCAATCTTTCCTCACTCATTCTCTCTATGTGACCAAACCATTTCAAAACACCCTCTTCTGCTCTCTCAACAACACTCTTTTTATTTCCACACATCTCTCTTACCCTTACATTACTTACTCGATCAAACCACCTCACACCACATATTGTCCTCAAACATCTCATTTCAAGCATATCCACCCTCCTGCGTACAACTCTATCCATAGCCCACGCCTCGCAACCATAAAACATTGTTGGACCCACTATTCCTTCAAACATACCCATTTTTGCTTTCCGAGATAATGTTCTCGACTTCCACACATTCTTCAAGGCTCCCAGAATTTTCGCCCCCTCCCCCACCCTATGATTCACTTCCGCTTCCATGGTTCCATCCGCTGCCAGATCCACTCCCAGATATCTAAAACACTTCACTTCCTCCAGTTTTTCTCCATTCAAACTTACCTCCCAATTGACTTGACCCTCAACCCTACTGTACCTAAAAATCTTGCTCTTATTCACATTTACTCTTAACTTTCTTTTTTCACACACTTTACCAAACTAAGTCGCCAGCTTCTGCATTTTCTTACATGAATCAGCCACCAGCGCTGTATCATCAGCGAACAACAACTGACTCACTTCCAAAGCTCTCTCATCCACAACAGACTGCATACTTGCCCCTCTTTCCAAAACTCTTGCATTCACCTCCCTAACAACCCCATCCATAAACAAATTAAACAACCATGGAGACATCACACACCCCTGCCGCAAACCTACATTCACTGAGGACCAATCACTTTACTCTCTTCCTACACGTACACATGCCTTACATCCTCGATAAAAACTTTTCACTGCTACTAACAACTTGCCTCCCACACCATATATTCTTAATACCTTCCACAAAGCATCTCTATCAACTCTATCATATGACTTCTCCAGATCCATAAATGCTACATACAAATCCATTTGCTTTTCTAAGTATTTCTCACATACATTCCTCAAAGCAAACACCACACCTGATCCACACATTCTCTACCACTTCTGAAACCACACTGCTCTTCCCCAATCTGATGCTCTGTACATGCCTTCACTCTCTCAATCACTACCCTCCCATATAATTTACCAGGAATACTCAACAGACTTATGCCTCTGTAATTTGAGCACTCACTCTTATCCCCTTTGCCATTGTACAGTGGCGTTCTGCAAGCATTCCGCCAATCCTCAGGCACCTCACCATGAATCATACATACATTAAATAACCTTACCAACCAGTCAACAATACAGTCACCCCCTTTTTTGATAAATTCCACTGCAATACCATCCAAACCTGCTCCCTTGTCGGCTTTCATCTTCCGTAAAGCTTTTACTACCTTATCTCTATTTACCAAATCATTTTCCCTAACCCTCTCACTTTGCACACCACCTCGACCAAAACACCCTATATCTGCCACTCTATCATCAAACACATTCAACAAACCTTCAAAATACTCACTCCATCTCCTTCTCACATCACCACTTCTTGTTATCACCTCCCCATTTGCCCCCTTCACTGAAGTGCCCATTTGCTCACTTGTCTTACGTACTTTGCTTACCTCCTTCCAAAGCATCTTTTTATTCTCCCTAAAATTTGATGATACTCTCTCACCCCAACTCTCATTTGCCCTCTCTTTCCACCTCTTGCACCTTTCTCTTGAACTCCTGCCTATTTCTTTTATACCTCTCACACTCATTTGCATTTTTTCCCTGCAAAAATCGTCCAAATGCCTCTCTCTTCTCTTTCACTAATAATCTTACTTCTTCATCCCACCACTCACTACCTTTTCTAATCAACCCACCTCCCACGCTTCTCATGCCACAAGCATCTTTTGCGAGAGCCATCACTGCTTCCCTAAATACATCCCATTCCTCCACCACTCCCCTTACCTCCTTTGTTCTCACCTTTTTCCATTCTGTACTCAGTCTCTCCTGGTACTTCCTCACACAGGTCTCCTTCCGAAGCTCACTTACTCTCACCACCCTCTTCACCCCAACATTCTCTCTTCTTTTCTGAAAACCCCCACAAATCTTCACCTTCGCCTCCACAAGATAATGATCAGACATCCCTCCAGTTGCACCTCCAGCACATTAACATCCAAAAGTCTCTCTTTCGTGCGTCTATCAATTAACACGTAATTCAATAACGCTCTCTAGCCATCTCTCCTACTCACATACGTATACTTATGTATATCTCGCTTTTTAAACCAGGTATTCCCAATCACCAGTCCTTTTTCAGCACATAAATCTACAAGCTCTTCACCATTTTCATTTACAACACTGAACGCTCCATGTCTGCCAATTATTCCCTCAACTGACACATTACTCACCTTAGCATTCAAATCACCCATCACTATAACCCGGTCTTGTGCATCAAAACCACTAACACACTTATTCAGCTGCTCCCAAAACACTTGCCCCTCATGATGTTTCTTCTCATGCCCAGGTGTATATGCACCAATAATCACCCATCTCTCTCCATCAGCTTTCAATTTTACCCATATCAATCTAGAATTTACTTTCTTATATTCTATCACATACTCCCACAACTCCTGATTCAGCAGTAGTGCTACTCCTTCCCTTGCTCTTGTCCTCTCACTAACCCCTGACTTTACTCCCAGGACATTCCCAAACCACTCCTCCCCTTTACCCTTAAGCTTCGTTTCACTCAGAGCCAAAACATCGAAGTTCCTTTCCTCAAACATACTACGTATCTCTCCTTTTTTCTCATCTTGGTTACATCTACACACATTTAGACACCCCAATCTGAGCCTTCGAGGAGGATGAGCACTCCTCGCGTGACTCCTTCTTCTGTTTCCCCTTTTAGAAAGTTAAAATACAAGGAGGGGAGGGTTTCTGGCCCCCAGCTCCCGTCCCCTTTAGTCGCCTTCTACGACACGTGAGGAATGCGTGGGAAGTATTCTTTCTCCCCTATCCCTAGGGATATATATATATATATATATATATATATATATATATATATATATATATATATATATATATATATATATATATATATATATATATATATATATATATATATATATATATATATATCATTATTATACTATCATTTTGCTTTCTCGCTGTCTCCCGCTTTAGCGAGGTACCGCAAGGAAACAGACGAAAGAAATAGCCCAACCCACCCACATACCCATGTATATACATACATGTCCACACTCGCAAATATAGATACCTATACATCTCAACGTATACATATATGTACACACACAGACATATACATATATACACACGTACATAATTCATACTGTCAGCCCTTATTCATTTCCGTCGCCACCCCGCCACACGTGAAATAACAAACCCCTCCCCCCAAATGTGCGCGAGGTAGCGCTTGGAAAAGACAACAGAGGCCACATTCGTTCACACTCAGTCTCTAGCTGTCATGTAATAATGCACCGAAACCACAGCTCCCTTTCCACATCCAGGCCCCACAAAACTTTCCATGCTTTACCCCAGACGCTTCATATGCCCTGATTCAATCCATTAACAACACGTCGACCCCGGTATACCACAGCGTTCCAATTCATTCTATTCCTTGCACGCCTTTCACCTTCCTGATGTTCAGGCCCCGATCACTCAAAATCTTTTTTGCTCCATCTTTCCCCCTCCAATTTGGTCTTCCACTTCTCGTTGTTCCCTCCATCTCTCAAACGTATATCCTCTTTGTCAATCTTTCCTCACTCATTCTCTCCATATGACTAAACCATTTCAAAACACCCTCTTCTGCTCTCTCAACCACACTCTTTTTATTACCACACATCTCTCTTACCGTATTATCATTTATCGTTCAAACTATCTCACACCACATATTGTCCTCAAACATCTCATTTCCAGAACATCCACCCTCCTCCGCACAACTCTATCCATAAGCCATGCTTCGCAACCATATAACATTGTTGGAACCACTATTCCTTCAAACATACCCATTTCTGCTTTCCGAGATAATGTTCTCGACTTCCACACATTCTTCAACGCTCCTAGAACTTTCACCCCCTCCCCCACCCTATGATTCACTTCCGCTTCCATGGTTCCATCCGCTGCCAAATCCACTCCCAGATATCTAAAACACTTCACTTCCTCCAGTTTTTCTCCATTCAAACTTACCTCCCAATTGACTTCTCCCTCAACCCTACTGTACCTAATAACCTTATTCTTATTCACATTTACTCTCAGCTTTCTTCTTTCACACACTTTACCAAACTCAGTCACCAGCTTCTGCAGTTTCGCACATGAATCAGCCACCTACGCTGAATCATCAGCGAACAACAACTGACTCAGTTCCACAGCTCTCTCATCCACAACAGACTGCATACTTGCCCCTCTTTCCAAAACTCTTGCATTTACCTCCCTAACAACCCCATCCATAAACAAATTAAACGACCATGGAGACATCACCCACCCTTACCGAAACCTACATTCTCTGAGAACCAATCACTTTTCTCTCTTCCTACACGTACACATGCCTTACATCCTCGATAAAAACTTTTCACTGCTTCTAACAACTTGCCTCCCTACACCATATATTCTTAATACCTTCCACAGAGCATCTCTATCAACTCTATCATATGCCTTCTCTAGATCCATAAATGCCACATATAAATCCATTTGCTTTTCTAATCATTTCTCACATACATTCTTCAAAGCAAACACCTGATCCACACATCCTCTACCACTTCTGAAACCACACTGCTCTTCCCCAGTCTGATGCTTTGTACATGCCTTCACCCTCTCAATCAATACCCTCCCATATAATTTTCCAGGAATACTCAACAGACTTATATCTCTGTAATTTGAGCACTCACTTTTATCCCCTTTGCCTTTGTACAATGGCACTTTGCACGCATTCCGCCAATCCTCAGGCACCTCACCTTGAGACATAAGTACATTAAATAAACTTACCAACCAGTCAACAATAAAATCACCCCCTTTTTTAATAAATTTTACTGCAATATCATCCAAACCCGCTCCCTTACCAGCTTTCATATCCCTCAAAGATTTTACTACCTCTTCTCCGTTTACCAAATCATTTTCCCTAACCCTCTCCCTTTGCACACCACCTCGACAAAACACCCTATATATGCCACTCTATCATCAAACATATTCAACAAACCTTCAAAATACTCACTCCATTTCCTTCTCACATCACCATTACTTGTTATCACCTCCGCACTAGCCCTATTCACTGACGTTCCCATTTGCTCCCTTGTCTTACGTACTTTGCTTACGTCCTTGCAAAACATACTTTTATTCTCCCTAAAATTTAACGATACTCTCTCACCCCAACTCTCATTTGTCCTCTTTTTCACCTCTTGCACCTTTATCTCGACCTCCTGCCTCTTTCTTATATACATCTCCCACTCATTTGCATTATTTCCCTGCAAAAGTCGTCCAAAAGCCTCTCTCTTCTCTTTCATTAATAATCTTACTTCTTCATCCCACCAATCACTTCCCTTTCTAATCTGCCCACCTCCCACGCCTCTCATGTCACAAGTATCTTTTGCGCAAGCCATCACTGCTTCCATAAGTACATCCCATTCTTCCCTCACTCCCCTTACGTCCTTAGTTCTCACCCTTTTTCATTCTGTACTCAGTCTCTCCTGGTGCTTCCTCACACAAGTCTCCTTCCCAAGCTCACTTACTCTCACCACTCTTTTACCCCAACATTCTCTCTTCTCTTCCGAAAACCTCCACAAATCTTCACCCTCGCCTCCACAAGATAATGATCAAACATCCCTCCAGTTGCACCTCCCAGCACATTAACATCCAAAAGTCTCTCTTTCGCGCGCATATCAATTAACACATAATCCAAGAACGCTCTCTGGCCATCTCCCTTACTTACATACGAATACTTATGTATATCTCTCTTTTTGAACCAGGTATTCCTAATCACCAGTCATTTTTCAGCACATAAATCTACAGCACTTCACCATTTCCATTTACAACACTGAACACCCCATGTACACCAATTATTCCCTCAACTGCCACATTACTGACCTTTGCATTCAAGTCACCCATCACTATAACCTGGTCTTGTGCATCAAAGCTACTAACACACTCACTCAGCCGCTCCCAAAACACTTGCCTTTCGTAATCTTTCTTCTCGTGCCCAGGTGCATATGCAGCAATAATCACCCATCTCTCTCTTTCAACTTTTAGTTCTACCCATATCAATCTAGAGTTTACTTTCTTACACTCTATCACATACTCCCACAACTCCTGTTTCAGGACTAGTGTTACTCTAGGACTAGGACTACTCTAGGACTTCAGGACTAGTGTTATTCCCTGTTCGCCATTTCCCGCGTTAGCGAGGTAGCGTTAAGAACAGGGGACTGGGCCTTAGAGGGAATATCCTTACCTGGCTCCCTTCTCTGTTCCTTCTTTTGTAAAATAAAAAAAAAAGAGGGAAGGGAGGATTTCCAGCCCACGCTCCCTTCCCTTTTAGTCGTCTTATACGACACGTAGGGAATATGTGGGGAGTATACTATCTCCCGTATCCCCAGGGATGATATATATATATATATATATATATATTTTTTTCATACTATTCGCCATTTCCCGCGTTGGCGAGGTAGCGTTAAGAACAGAAGACTGAGCCTTTCAGGGAATATCCTCACTTGGCTCCCTTCTCTGTTCCTTCTTTTGGAAAATTAAAAAACGAGAGGGGAGGATTTCCAGCCCCCCGCTCCCTTCCCTTTTAATCACCTTCTACGACACGCAGGGAATACGTGAGAAGTATTCTTTCTCCCCTATCCCCAGGGATAATATATATATATATATATATATATATATATATATATATATATATATATATATATATATATATATATATATATATATATATATATATATATATATATATATATATATATATATATATATATATATATATATATATATATATATATATATATATTATTTTTCTTTTTTTCTTATTTTGCTTCGTCGGTCTCCCGCGTTTGCGAAGTAGCGCAAAGAAACAGACGAAAGATATGACCCAACCCACCCCCATACACATGTATATACATACACGTCCACACACGCAAATATACATACCTATACATCTCAATGTACACATATATATACACACACACACATATACATATATACACATGTACATAATTCATACTGTCTGCCTTTATTTCCATCGCCACCTCGCCACACATGGAATAACATCCCCTTCCCCCTCGTGTGCGAGGTTGCGCTAGGAAAAGACAACAAAGGTCCCATTCGTTTACACTCAGTCTCTAGCTGTCATGTAATAATGCCCGAAACCACAGCTCCCTTTCCACATCCAGGCCCCACAGAACCTTCCATGGTTTACCCCAGACGCTTCACATGCCCTGATTCAATCCATTGACAGCACGCCGACCCCGTTATACCACATCGATCCAATTCATTCTATTCCTTGCACGCCTTTCACTCTCCTGCATGCACGGGCCCCGATCACTCAAAATCTTTTTCACTCTATCTTTCCACCTCCAATTTAGTCTCCCACTTCTTCTCGTTCCCTTCACCTCCGACACATATATCCTCTTGGTCAATCTTTCCTCACTCATTCTCTCCATGTGCCCAAACCATTTCAAAATACCCTCATCTGCTCTCTCAACCACGCTTTTTTTTATTTCTACACATCTCTCTTACCCTTACATTACTTACTCGATCAAAGCACCTCGCACCACATATTGTCCTCAAATATCTCATTTCCAGCATATCCACCCTCCTGCGCACAACTCTATCCATAGCCCACGCCTCGCAACCATACAACATTGTTGGAACCACTATTCCTTCAAACATACCCATTTTTGCTTTCCAAGATAATGTTCTCGACTTCCACACATTCTTCAAGGCTCCCAGAATTTTCGCCCCCTCCCCCACCCTATGATTCACTTCCGCTTCCATGGTTCCATCCGCTGCCAGATCCACTCCCAGATATCTAAAACACTTTACTTCAAGTTTTTCTCTATTGAAACTTACCTCCCAATTGACTTGACCCTCAACCCTACTGTACTAATAACCTTGCTCTTATTACATTTACTCTTAACTTTCTTCTTTCCACACTTTACCAAACTCAGTCACCAGCTTCTGCAGTTTTTTCA
>NC_092269.1:25779882-25827853 GCF_036320965.1 Panulirus ornatus
CCCACTCTTCTCATGCCACAAGCATCTTTTGCGCAATCCATCACTGATTCCCTAAATACATCCCATTCCTCCCCCACTCCCCTTATATACATATATATATATATATATATATATATATATATATATATATATATATATATATATATATATATATATATGTATATATATATATATATATATATATATATATATATATATATATACATATATATATATATATATATATATATATATATATATATATATATATATATACATATATATATATATATATATATATATATATATATATATATATATATATATATTATATATATATATATGTATATATATATATATATATATATATATATATATATATATATATATATATATATATATATATATATATATATATATATACATATATATATATATATATATATATATATATATATATATATATATATATATATATATATATATATATATATATATATATATATACCCATTTTATCGACCAAACCCTCGAGGTGGATGAACAGCTGTATTGACTGAGGACTGACAGCCACAACCAGGATTCCAACCTATGTGCTCCCCCTTGTGCATGCGTCACAGTCAGGAACACCAACCACTACACCAAGGAGGTCCGTGTGTGTGTGTGTGTGTGTGTGTGTGTGTGTATGTGTGTGTGTGTGTGTGTGTGTGTGTGTGTGTGTGTGTGTGTGTGTGTGTGTGTGTGTGTGTGTGTGTGTGTGTGTGTGTGTGTGTGTGTGTGTGTGTGTGTGTGTGTGTGTGTGTGTGTGTGTGTGTATTTGTGTGTCTGTAGCTTCGTTGCGTTTTACACTCACGTAAAATATACTTAATACCAGTTTAGAATCCAGAGCAAGCCTGTAATTACCGACCTCCTCAAAGGTTAACTGTAATTAGGCTTTTTAATTACTGCGGTGCAATTACCCCTGCTCTTGATCCCCAAAGCCAAACATCCGGTGGAGGTGGCTCTTTCGGGTAGCCCGCTTATTTACCGGGAACTTGGCAAAAACGTCCGCTTTCCCAGGTCTCCCCCCCCCCCCCCCCCCTCATTACAGTGCTTTACGTTGGGTCGTCTCACTAATTATGATTCCTTGAAAAAAGACGAAGAAAAAATAATATTCTATCATTTCTGTTCTTTTTTCTACTTTTTGCTGATTCCCATTTTCCATGATACCCACAGTGTGTTGTGGTTTCTTGTTCTTGCTGTGCCTTTGGTTCATCACGGAATCCAATATCCCTATTTCCTTACTGTCTGTCTCTCCATTCTGCACTGTTTCCCAAACATTTCTGCCTTTCCCTCCCCTATACATCAATCCTTCCACATCCCATACATCCCTGCTTCTCCCTCCCTCCTACACACTCATCCCTCCATTCTCCCAAAATCTCGGCCCTCTCCTCCCCCAATATGCCAGTCCCTCCATTCCTCCTACATCTGTGTCCCTCCCTTCCCCAACACAACCGTCCCTCCACACTCCTTACATCTCTACCTTCCCCTCTCCCAACACACCATCCCTCCACACCCCCTACATCTCTGTCCTTCCCTCCCACAACGCACCCGTCCCTCCACACTCCTTACATCTCTACCCTCCCATCCTCCAACACACCATCCCTCCACACCGCTTACATCCTTCCCTCCCCCAACACACCCATCCCCCCACGACCTCCTCCCCCACTCACATGGCAGTGTAACAGGAAGCTGCATATTGTGTGGACGGCAGAGGATGTCTTAATGTTCACCAGCGTGACCGGCTGTCCAGATTTTTATTTGGCTGGTCTGGTGTTCTGCCAGACGTGTCTCCTCCTCTTCCCACAGTATCACCGCCAGCGAGGGGAGGCCGTGAACCCCTACAGTCTGTCTTACGGCACCTGCCACTCACTACACAGTGTTATATAAATTCTGGAGCTCGTCATTATAAAGGCAGTCTGAATTCCATGTAGTTGGAGACCTGTGGGGACCCCCGTGATGGAGCCTTGCTGACCGTGACGAATTGATGGGCCGCCCGGGGTCGAGGCCTCGTGGGTACGAATCCTGGCCCCCGGGAGTCGGCCCGCAGTCAACCCACCACAACACTCGGTACCCAGGAAGACACAGCCAGAATATACTAACCAGTTCCACACAGTAGTTTGCAAAAATCATTTCATACAAGTAAGGCAGATGAAAAAAGAACAATGCATCAAAAGTTCTTAATCAAAGCGAGATCACCGGGAAGGATTTGATTAAAAGAGACTTGTAAGTTCTGATACTTCGACAAAATAGCTCTTCGTCAGCTTCAGCGAAAATTAAAGCTGATAAGCATTCATAAGTGCGGGATCATTTGCATGAAAAGATTTAACATGTGAAAGAATATAACCTAACCTATCCAGATGTACCGTTCAAAGAAGTTTGAGAAACTACGAGCAGTGTCACAATACCTGGAAAACAAGGACAGTGTAATAAAGCAATACACGGCGATAACAGGCTCACTCAGAGCCAGTATTGATAAACACAAGAATCTGATAAGGCAAGATACCTCGGCCACGCCACCAGATGTAATCTAACCCCCCACCACCCAACCCCCTGGTCACAGTCTCACTGACGCTGACATCCGCTGTGGCTCCCCTGCTAACGACCTCTCTCTCTCTCTCTCTCTCTCTCTCTCTCTCTCTCTCTCTCTCTCTCTCTCTCTCTCTCTCTCTCTCTCTCTCTCTCTCTCTCTCTCTCTCTCCATCAACGAACAACTAATCCCTCTACCTATGGTCCGCTACACGTCTTATAACTTTGTGTCCACATTAAGTCTGTAAAGCTCCCCCGCCCAAAGTATAGATTCTTAACATCAGTTGAAACACCTTAGAAGAGAGCAACGATCCTCTTCCCTTAGAAGACACCAACGATCCTCTTACATTAGAAGACAACAATGGTCCTCTTACCTTAGAAAAAAATAACGATCCTCTTACCTTAGAAGATAACAACGATCCTCTTACCTTAGAAGACAACAACGATCCTCTTACCTTCGAAGATAATAATGATCCTCTTACCTTAGAAGAAAACAACGATCTTCTCACTTTAGAAGACAACAACGATCCTCTCACCTTAGAATACAATAACGATCCTCTTACCTTAGTAGAAGATGATAAAGATCCTCTTACCTTAGAAGACAACAACGATCCTCTTACCTTAGAAGACAACAACGATCCTCTCACCATACAAGACAACAACGATCCTCTGACCTAACAAGACAACAACGATCCTCTTACCTTAGAAGACAACAACAATCCTCTCACCTAAGAATACAACAACGATCCTCCTACCTGAGAAGGCAACAACGATCCTCTTACCTGAGAAGGCAACAACGATCCTCTCACCTTAGAAGACAATAACGATCCTATCACCTTAGAAGCCAACAACGATCCTTTCACCTTAGAAGACAATAACGATCCTCTTACCTCAGAAGACAACAACGATCTTCTCACCTTAGAAGCCAACAACGATCCTCTCATGTTAGAAGACAACAACGATCCTCTTACCTCAGAAGACAATAACGATCTTTTCACCTTAGAAGACAATAACGATCCTCTTACCTTAGAAGGCAATAACGATCCTCTGACCTTACAAGACAATAACGATCCTCTTACCTTAGAAGACAACAACGATCCTCTTACCTAAGAAGTCAACAACGATCCTCTTACCTTGGAAGCCAACAACAATCCTCTCACCTTAAAATACAACAACGATCCTCTTACCTTAGAAGACAATAACGATCCTCTTACCTTAGAAGGCAACAACGATCCTCTCACCTTAGAAGACAATAACGATCCTCTTACCTCAGAAGTAAACAACGATCTTCTCACCTTAGAAGACAACAACGATCCTATCACCTTAGAAGACAACAACCACCCTCTTACCTCAGAAGACAACAACGATCTTCTCACCTTAGAAGACAATAACGATCCTCTTACCTTAGAAGGCAATAATGATCCTCTTACCTTAGAAGGCAATAACGATCCTCTTACCTAAGAAGACAACAACGATCTTCTCACCTTAGAAGACAACAACGATCCTCTTATCTTAGAAGGCAATAACGATCCTCTTACCTTAGAAGACAATAACGATCCTTTTACCTTAGAAGGCAATAACGATCCTCTTACCTTAGAAGGCAATAACGATCCTTTTACCTTAGAAGGCAATAACCATCCTCTTACCTTAGAAAAAAAAAATGATCCTCTTACCTTAGAAGACAGCAATGATCCTCCCACCTTAGAAGACAATAACGATCCTCTTACCTTAGAAGACAACAACGATCCTCTTACCTTAGAAGACAACAGCGATCCTCTTACCTTAAAGAAAATAACGATCCTTTTACCTTAGAAGGCAATAACGATCCTCTTACCTTAGAAGACAACAACGATCCTCTTACCTTAGAAGCCAACAACGATCCTTTGACCTTAGAAAACAATAACGATCCTTTTACCTTAGACGACAACAACGATCCTCTTACCTTAGAAGACAATAACGATCCTTTTACCTTAATACACAACAACGATCCTCTTACCTTAGAAGACAATAACGATCTTGTTACCTTAGAAGGCAATAACGATCCTCTTACCTTAGAAGACAACAACGATCCTCTTACCTTAGACGACAACAATGATCCTCTTACCTTAGAAGACAACAATGATCCTCCCACCTTAGAAGCCAATAACAATCCTCTTACCTTAGAAGGCAATAACGATCATCTTACCTTAGAAGACAATAACGGTCCTTTTACCTTAGAAGGCAATAACGATCCTCTTACCTTAGAAGACAACAATGATCCTCTTATCTTAGAAGACATCAATGATCCTCCCAACTTAGAAGTCAATAACGATCCTCTAACCTTGGAGGACAATAACGATCCTCTTACCTTAGAAGACAACAATGATCCTCTCACCTTAGAAGACAATAACGATCCTCCTACCTTCGAAGACAGTAACGATCCTCTCACCTTAGAAGACAATAACATTCTTCTTACCTTAGAAGGAAACAATAATCCTCTCACCTTAGAAGACAATAACGATCCTATCACCTTAGGAGACAATAACGATCCTCTTACCTTAGAAGGCAATAACGATCCTCTTACCTTACAAGGCAATAACGATCCTCTTACCTTAGAAGGCAATAACGATCCTCTTACCTTAAAAGACAACAACGAATCTTTCACCTTAGAAGACAACAACGATCCTCTCACGTTAGAAGAGTATAACGATCCTCTTACCTTAGAAAGCAATAACCATCCTCTTACCTTGGAGGACAATAACGATCGTTTTACCTTAGAAGGCAATAACGATCCTCTTACCTTAGAAGGCAATAACGATCCTCTTACCTTAGAAGCCAATAGCGATCCTCGTACCTTAGAAGACAATAAAGATCCTGTCACCTTAGAAGACAATAACGATCCTCTTACCTTGGAGATCAATAACGATCATCTTACCTTAGAAGACAATAACGATCCTCTTACCTTGGAGGACAATAACGATCCTCTAACCTTAGAAGGCAATAACGATCCTCTTACCTTAGAAGCCAATAGCGATCCTCGTACCTTAGAAGACAATAAAGATCCTGTCACCTTAGAAGACAATAAAGATCCTCTCACCCTAGAAGACAATAAGGATCCTCTTACCTTAGAAGACAATAACGATCCTCTTACCTTGGAGGACAATAACGATCCTCTTACCTTAGAAGGCAATAACGATCCTCTTACCTTAGAAGGCAATAACGATCCTCTTACCTTAGAAGGTAATAACGATCCTCTTACCTTAAAAAACAATAACGATCCTCTTACCTTAGAAGGCAACAACGATCTTCTCACCTTATAAGACAATAACGATCCTTCCACCTTAGAAAAAAACATCGATCCTCTTACCTTGGAAGACAATAACGATCTTCTTACCTTAGAAGACAACAATAATCCTTAGAAGGCAATAACGATCCTCTTACCTTAGAAGGTAATAACGATCCTCTTACCTTAAAAAACAATAACGATCCTCTTACCTTGGAAGACAATAACGATCTTCTTACCTTAGAAGACAACAATAATCCTTAGAAGGCAATAACGATCCTCTTACCTTAGAAGACAACAACGATCCTCATACCTTAAAAGACAATAACGATCCTCTTACCTTAGAAGACAACAACAACGAACTTCTCACGTTAGAAGGCAATAACGATCCTTCCACCTTACAAGAAAACAACGATCCTCTTACCTTAGAAGACAATAACGATCTTCTTACCTTAGAAGACAACAATAATCCTCTCACCTTAGAAGGCAATAACGATCCTCTTACCTTAGAAGACAACAACGATGATCTCACCTTAGAAGGCAATAACGATCCTTCCACCTTAGAAGACAACAACGATCCTCTTACCTTAGAAGACAATAACGATCCCACTCTTTAGAAGCCAATAATGATCCTCTTACCTTACAAGACAATAACGATCCTCTTACCTTACAAGACAACAACGATCCTCTTACCTTAGAAGACAACAACGATTCTCTTACCTTCGAAGAAAATAATGATCCTCTTACCTTAGAAGACACTAACGATCCTATCACCTTAGAAGACAATAACGATCCTCTTACCTGAGAAGTCAACAACGATCCTCTTACCTTAGAAGACAACAACGATCCTCTTACCTTAGAAGGCAACAATGATCCTCTCACCTTAGAAGAAAACAACCATCCTATCACCTTAGAAGACAATAACGATCTTCTTACCTTAGAAGCCAACAACGATCCTCTTACCTTAGAAGACAACAACGATCCTCTTACCTTAAAAGACAACAACGAATCTCTCACCTTAGAAGACAATAACGATCCTCTTACCTTAGAAGACAACAATGATCCTCTCACCTTAGAAGCCAATAACGATCCTCTTACCTTAGAAGCCAACAACGATCCTCTTACCTTAGAAGAAAACAAGGATCATCTCACCTTAGAAGACAACAACGATCCTCTTACCCTAGAAGAGAATAACGATTCTCTTACCTTAGAAGACTACAACGATGCTCTTACCTTAGAAGACAATAACGATCCTCTTACCTTGGAGGACAATAACGATCCTCTTACCTTAGAAGACAACAATGATCCTCTCACCTTAGAAGACAACAACGATCCTCTAACCTTGGAGGACAATAACGATCCTTCCACCTTAGAAGCAAACAACGATCCTCTTACCTTAGAAGCCAATAACAATCTTCTTACCTTAGAAGACAACAATAATCCTCTCACCTTAGAAGACAATAACGATCCTATCACCTTAGGAGACAACAACGAGCCTCTTACCTTAGAAGATAACAACGATCCTCTCACCTTAGAAGACGACAACGATCCTCTTACCTTAGAAGACAATAACGATGCTCATACTTTAAAAGACAATAACGATCCTCTTACATTAGAGGACAATAACGATCCTCTTGCCTTAGAAAGCAATAACGATCCTCTTACCTTAGAAGACAATAACGATCCTTTTAACTTAGAAGACAATAACGATCCTCTCACCTTAGAAGACAATAACGATCCTTTTACCTTAGAAGGCAATAACGATCCTCTTACCTTAGAAGACAACAATGATCCTCTTACCTTAGAAGACAACAATGATCCTCCCACCTCAGAAGACAATAACGATCCTCTTACCTTAGAAGCCAACAACGATCCTCTTGCCTTAGAAACCAACAACGATCCTCTTACCTTAGAAGACAATAACGATCCTTTTACCTTAGAAGGCAATAACGATCCTCTTACCTTAGAAGTCAACAACGATCCTCTTACCTTAGAAGATAACAACGATCCTCTTACCTTAGAAGACAATAACGTTCCTATTACCTTAGAAGATAACAACGATCCTCTTACCTTAGAAGAAAATAACGATCCTTTTACCTTAGAAGACAATAACGTTCCACTTACCTTAGAAGGCAATAACGATCCTCTTACCTTAGAAGCCAACAACGATCCTCTTACCTTAGAAGACAACAACGATCCTCTTACCTTAGAAGACAATAACGATCCTCTTACCTTAGAAAGCAATAACGATCCTCTTACCTTAGAAGACAATAACGATCCTCTTACCTTAGAAGGCAATAACGATCCTCGTACCTTAAAAGACAATAACGATCCTCTCACCTTAGAAGTAAATAACGATCCTCTTACCTTAGAAGACAATAACGATCCTCTTGCCTTGGAGGACAATAACGATCCTCTTACCTTAGAAGACAATAACGATCCTCTTACCTTGGAGGACAATAGCGATCCTCTTACCTTAGAAGACAATAACGATCCTCTTACCTTAGAAGACAATAAAGATCCTCTCACTTTAGAAGACAATAACGATCCTCTTACCTTAGAAGGCAATAATGATCCTCTTACCTTGGAGGACAATAACGATCCTCTTACCTTAGAAGGCAATAACGATCCTCTTACCTTAGAGGACAATAACGATCCTCTCACCTTAGAAGACAATAACGATCCTCTTACCTTAGAAGACAATAAAGATCCTCTCACTTTAGAAGACAATAACGATCCTCTTACCTTAGAAGGCAATAACGATCCTCTTACCTTGGAGGACAATAACGATCCTCTCTCCTTACAAGACAACAACGATCCTCTCACCTTCGAAGACAATAACGAATCTCTTACCTTGGAAGACAGTAACGATCCTCTTACCTTGAAGGACAATAACGATCCTCTTACATTATAAGGTAATAACGATCCTCTTACCTTAGAGGACAATAACGATCCATTCACCTTACAAAACAACAACGATCCTTTCACCTTAGAAGGCAATAACGATCCTCTTACCTTAGAAGACAACAACGATCCTCATACCTTAAAAAACAATAACGATCCTCTTACTTTAGAAGACAACAACGATCTTCTTACCTTAGAAGACAACAACGTCCTCTTACCATAGAAGACAATAACGATCCTCTTACCTTAGAAGACAATAACGAACCTCTTACCTTAGAAGACAATAACGATCCTCTTACCTTGGAGGGCAATAACGATCCTCTTACCTTAGAAGACAATAACGATCCTCTTACCTTAGAAGACCACAACGATCCTCTTACCTTAGAAGACAACAACGATCCTCTTACCATAGAAGACAATAACGATCCTCTTACCTTAGAAGACAACAACGATCCTCTTACCTTAGAAGACAACAACGATCCTCTTACCATAGAAGACAATAACGATCCTCTCATCTTAGAAGACAACAACGATTTTCCTATCGCAAGAATCCTTCCTTACGCATCGCCTCCTTCCTCCGTCACATAATTGGCCACCAAGGTGTCTTCTTTTTGTAGGCGTGTCTAGGTATAGTCACGACCGCTGGAGACGAGTCTTGGAAATCTCAATTAGCTTTATTTTTCAGTCTTTTTTTCGCACGCTAATGTAATACACAGAACCTCACGTTGCCCTTAACCTATATCCTTTACTGGCAGTACGAAGCTTGTGTAGCCAGATGGGGATTCTCAAACCTTAAAACATTGGAAAAGAAAGTATTTCTAACACATGATCCCGGGTATGAAGGGAAATATACGAGAGACCAAGAATGATTCAATAGTCGATAAACGCCACGAAAGGTCGATAATGAGGATAAGTTATTTATGAACATAACCTGCAGCACCCTCTTACTGACGACTGCATACAACGCCACTGATACTGTCCTGTTGCTGACACTTGCATAGAACACCATCTACAACGTCCTGTTGCTAACACTTGTATACAACACTGCCTACACCGTCCTGTTGCTGACACTTGCATAGAACACCACCTACACCATCATGTTGCTGACACTTGTATACAACACTACCTACACAGTCTTGTTGCTGACATTTGCATAGAACACCATCTACAACGTCCTGTTGCTGACACTTGTATACAACATTTCGAATAACGTCCTGTTGCTGACACTTGTATACAACACTTCGAATAACATCCTGTTGCTGACACATATGTAACCCTACCTACAATATCTTGATGCTGACAGCTCTATGCAATACTCTATATATAACGACCTGTGGCTTACAGCTGTACGTAGCGCCACCCTCACCGACCTGGCAGCTGCATTATTTCTCCCGCGGTTGTTTTGATTACCAAATGAACACATCGCACGGAGGCCCAGCTGTGTGGTGTGCAGGGGAGGGCAGCTGGTGATGAAGCTGTTCCCATGTTCGTCGTAGTACGTCCTTCTCTGGGGTTACGAACCAATCTCAATCCTTCTGCCACATTCATCTTGTCTTGTGAAGAAATTGGTTCAAGGGATAATGTTCTTCGTCTAGCAACTAGACACATGATGGCGATGGAGTTGCACTGGCGTCTAGATCAGTGACTTACATCTTTTTCCTTTGATAGATTCATTACTAATCTCCCCCCCCCCCCCTCTCTCTCTCTCTCTCTCTCTCTCTCTCTCTCTCTCTCTCTCTCTCTCTCTCTCTCTCTCTCTCTCTCTCTCCAATTTGTGTCCCTTCTGCGGTGAGCGGTGAGCGCTGGCCCTGCCGTTTGGCTGATATTCGTCGTAAGTTCTCGTAGGTAAGAACAGCTAAGATATCCATTGAACATTCTTTATGTGAGTTTGTAATAACATCATCTGGACGGCTTCCGCCTACCATTGGGTGGATAAGGAAGGTGCAGGAGAGGATACAACGGGGACTTCATCCTAACATCCTTTACTGGGTGTATATTCATAACCTGCAGAAGGTCGCTACCAAAAAAAAAAAAACAAAAAAATACAATGGAGAGAAGTGTTCGGATCCGCTAACACAACCCTATGAAGAAAACGAACTAATGTCTCAAGGAGGTTAGCAGACACCTTAGCGACCGAGAATACATTCCCTCCAAGTCGCTGTCATGTCACTAGTTGATAACTCGGAGCCAAAATAATGTGTCGCTGTCTCAGAAAACGTTTACCGTAAAACACATAGTTGATATACCTTCCAATTCAATCTGTATCCAGTCTAAACGAAACACATGTTGGTTTTTTTTTGTTCAGATGTGTTTCTCTGAACGTCTGTGTTGACTTGATTGTGGTTGTCTATGAATTACATTTGGGGCTGAATTTAGATTACTGTTGTTGTTGTTTTCTTTTTACCAACGCCTGACCAAGCTTGGAGGGTGAACCAGCCTCTTCCCCAATACCGTGTGTAACTTATAAGGTATAATTAAGGAGTCTGTGCGGTGTTGTTCCCTGTAATTAAGAACAAACATGGCGAGCAGTGAATTACTTCAGCTGGAATCACCAAGACTAATATTATTCTGGCTATAACACAGTCGCCTTAATTGTGGCGCTTTTGTTGAGTCCTTTGCACATACGACCCTCCGGCTCATATTAGGTGTGGGCGAAACAAGGATTTTTGTTACCATTTCAAAGGCAATATAATTTGGACATGAATAATTTCTCATGGGACCATGCAAATGGCTTTGCTCATTACCCTTACTCTCACTCAATACGTCATAGATAAAATATAAATACGTTTCCCTTCTTGACTTCATCTAAGTTGACAATTATGCTGAAAATTCGAATCTATTTTTTCGTAGGTACGATTGTAGTAGCTCACCTCTTCATCGAGAATAGTACGCTGAAAATTCTAACTCAGATAACCAACGTCCTTCAGTCTGTCACAAAGAAGTGACATCAACTCTCACAACAAAGAACCATCTCACGCCCGCTCTCACAAGCGTAAGAAAACTAACACCTACCACGCACAAACGACGATGGGATAATGGACACCTGGCTCTCACAAACCACAAAGAAGGAACTAAAGTATTGCTCACACAAACAATGAAATTCTTCTCAGCATCTGTCACTGACAAACGAATGGAAGTTAACTGAAGCCAGCCTCTAAGGCTTGCACTGTACAAACATCTGATTCTCACAAACAGCGACAAAGAATGAACTTTGGCTTATACCACAAACGACAAAGAAGTAACTAACTCTCCGCCTCTCACAGAGAGTAAGCATGCAAATTTACTCTCTTGTACACCAGACAATACTGGAAGAGATACCCTCGCTGGTGTAAAGGACAACTTCCAAAAAAGAAAATCAACTCGTCTTCGTGAACGTAGACATTGAAATAAGCATCATTGAAATAGTGAAATGCTATTAACTCGAAATTTATTATATCATATTATACTTAACCGCCGTCTCTCGCGTTAGCGAGGTAGCGCAAGGAAACAGACGAGGAATGGCCCAACCCATCCAAATACACATGTACATACATAAACGCCCACATTTCAACGTATACATACATACATATACATACACAGACATATACATATATACACATATACATATATACACATGTACATATCCACACTTGCTGCCTTTATCCATTCTCGTTGCCACCCCGCCACACACGAAATAGGATCACCCCCCTCCTCCTCCTCCTCCAGCGAAGAAGCGCCAGGAACAGACAAAAAGGCCACACTCGTTCACACTCAGTCTCTAGCTGCCATGTGCAATGCACCAAATCCACAGCTCCCTTTCTACTTCCAGGCCCTACAAAACTTTCCATGGTTTACCCCAGACGCTTCATATGCCCTGGTTCAATCCATTGACAGCACGTCCACCCCGGAATACCAATTCGTTCCAATTCATTCTATTCCTGGCACGCCTTTCACCCTCCTGTATGTTCAGGCCCCGATCGCTCAAAATCTTTTTCACTACATCCTTCCACCTCCAATTTGGTCTCCCGCATCTCTTTGTTCCCTCCACCTCTGACACATATATCCTCCTTGTCAATCTTTCCTCACTCATTCTCTCCATGTGTCCAAACCATTTCAACACACCATCTTCTGCTCTCCTACACACACTCTTTTTATTACCACACATCTCTCTTACCCTTTCATTACTTACTCGATCAAACCACCTCACACCACACATTGTCCTCAAACATTTCATTTCCAACACATCCACCCTCCTCCGCACAACCCTATCTATAACCCATGCCTCGCAACCATATAACATTGTTGGAATCACTATTCCTTCAAACATACCCATTTTTGCTCTCCGACATAACGTTCTCGCCTTCAACACATTTTTCAACACTACCAGAACCTTCGCCCCGTCCCCCATCCTGTGATTCACTTCCGCTTCCATGGTTCCATTCCAATCCCAGATATCTAAAACACTTCACTTCCTCCAGTTTTTCTCCAGTCAAACTTACCTCTCAGTTAACTTGTCCCTCAACCCTACTGAACCTAATAACCTTACTCTTATTCACATTTACTCTCAACTTTCTTCTTTCACACACTTTGCCAAACTTAGTCACCAACCTTTGCAGTTTCTCACCCGAATCAGCCTACAGCGCTGTATCATCAGCGAACAACTGACTCACTTCCCAAACCCTCTCATCCACAACGAACTACATACTTGCCCCTCTCTCCAAGACTCTTGCATTCATCTCCCGAACCACCCCTCCATAAACAAATCAAACAACCATGGAGACATCACACACCCCTGCCCCAAACCGACATTCACTGGGATCCAATCACTTTCCTCTCTTCCTACACGTACACAAGCCTTACATCCTCGATAAAAACTTTTCACTGCTTCGAGCAACTTTTCTCCCACACCAGAGTATACCAAAGGACCAGCCTCGCTGCTGTAAACTAAAAAACACCTGACAAGCAATTTCTCTGGTGTAAAGAGAAGAATTCAAGAACACTTTCGATTGGTGTGAACTAAAACACTTTGGGAGATGAACTCCATACCAGACAATAGTAGAGGAGATACACTCGTTGCTGTAAATTAGAGAATCTCGTCAGTGCATAAAAGAGAATACGGAGAAAGCAATCCTTGCTGATGTAAACCAGCGACCTCCACGAATGTGAACTAGTCAAGCACAAGAGTCACGCACCACAAACCAGCCGTTTGGCACGGTCACTACAGTTGACTGAACCTTCGAACTGTTTTCTCGAACTTAGGCTTCCTACAGCGTGAGTTAACCCCCCCCCCATGACGGCGCTGTTACCCGCCAAATGCAGACGGTCTCCGCAGACAGAGAAGACTGGCTGAGTGACCTTCTTCACTGGGGAATGTGCCAGACACATGTAAGTTTTGTCTTTATTTTGAGAGTGTCGATGAATGGGCGTCCTGCAGGTCGTATGTACCCTACAGAGAGACGCAGCTGTTGCTACAGCTGATGATGATATAAAGAAATGCGGAATTTTCATAATGAATCTTTTGAAGCGATGTCTCGGGAAGGGTCGAAGGTATAGGTTACGTTATCAGTAATTACAGAGAATTACCTCAAGAGTTTCTAGTCGATCATAATGTGTGATGTACCACTCGGTGACTTATACACGTGGCTCAAACACTGTTGGCTTCGTCATTACACCAGACGGATATTATCGTGTGTGTCAGACCTTCGTTCTCCAGTCCTACAGGGAAGATTCACTAACAATGTGTACTGTCCTGCTTCTCCCCAGCATCAACAAAGAAACCAGAAACGACATATTCACCGTCAGCCAACAGGTTTTCACGAAAAGAGTATCTGTGTTTTGAACTCTGTTTCCACATCGGTTCCCTGGTAAATGAACTCAGATGAGAAGGAATGACTCTTCCTTCTCGTACCCTCGACCTCTCCCTAGAAAACAGAGAGGAGGAGGGTGAACAGGAGGGGAAAACGTAGTTTGTTAATTATGGTCATAACTGTAGTGATTGTACATATCAAATTCAATCATGCATCCTTATTCCGGCTTAATGTACCATATCGTATGGTTGTAAAAATAGCTTGTTCACTGTTGACCTCACGCCTCTTTTTTACTGTTGACCTAATGCCTCTATAACCTCAAGCCACTGTTTTCTGTTGATCCCATACTTCCGTTTGTTGTTTGACCTCACATCTCTGTTTACATGTGACCTTACACCTAAGTTTACAGGTGCTCTCACACCTCTGTGTACAGGCAACCTCACACTTCTGTTTACAGGTGGCCTCACACCTTCAGTTTACATGTGACCTCACACTTCAGTTTACAGGTGGCCTCACACCTTCGTTTACATGTGACCTCACACTTCAGTTAACAGGTGATCTCACACCTCTGTTTACACGTGACCTCACACATCAGTTTACAGGTGGCGTCACACCTCAGTTTACAGGCGTTCTCACACCTCTGTTTACATGTGATCTCACACTTCAGTTTACAGATGACCTCACACTTTTATTTACAGGTAATGTCACCGTATATATAAGACGTTGTTACTGAACCCGGTTGGCCAAGGAAAATTGCCAGTAACATTGTAAAGTGCACAGTGCATGAAAACGAGAATGGAACGCCATCGTAACATAATTACTCCATTGGCTCACTCAAGCAGTAGAAAGATACTGAACATGAAAGAAAAAAAACACGTAGCCGCTGTAGTACATAGAAGCAGCAACTGGAAACTATTGGAAATCACTAAGGAATACTAATGGATCATTGGCGTGAATCTCGTGAGAAGCAAGGAACCGGAAAGATATTTCAAGATGTTTGTAAGTTGGTGAAGGATCTGCCATGATTGTCTATATAAGAAACTGAATGAACCACAAGATCTCGATTGATTGTGAGGAGTTTACTGAATTGTCTCAGATGCAAAGCAAGCTTAAGAAAGGGAGATATTTTAAAGGCTTGATAATACTTGAAAAAGCACATTATATAGAAAGAGTAAAGGAGCGAGCTGTAGTGATCATTCCCAAACTCAGAAACGAATGCTGTGAGATCCTCTGGATGACATAAATTGATTTAGTTTAGAAAAGGAAAGGTTAGGAGGCATTCAGGGTTATCACAGGCTTCGATAATATTGATATATACAATCACTTCGGCTTTAGATCAGTCGCACTTCGCTCGTATTATTGAAGTGTGAGGTCAACCAATACTATATAGAGGCCTTAGACCAATAGTCAACAGAAGGATATGGTCAATCGATGGCATGCAATATGTATATATGAGGCAAATCCTTTCTTCCTCAACAAGATGGTGGTTGAAGGCGACAAATTCTTCGTTTGTCTCCACTGTTACATGTAAAGTTTGCCTTTCCACCTCTTACTGCACGAAGCACAATGTTTCTGATCTCCTCCACTACCACAAGGGTCCCCAGATGGACCCAGTGGTCTAGTCCTGCCCATACACTGTTTGTATTGCTTTATACATCCTACAAGAGGTGTTACCGGGCTCCGCATGCAAGTGGCTACAGCGCAAGTAAGAGCTCACTTTACCAAGGCTGTACCACTGGGAGTACAGTTGCGTCGAGGAACTTCTCATTCCAAAGGAATCAATTTCTTCTGCTGCTGGAAGCAGCGCAGTTAGGACTGCAGGAACTCTGAGCTGCAGGAGCCTTTAGGAAGAGGTCTTGGGTAATGTCAAGCAGGACTCTGTCTTGAAATTGGTCCTCAGGTAATCATAAACATAAAAGCATACCCTAAAAAAGGGATTTAATCTTGTGGGCGTCTCCAATGACATTATGAACTACCAACAGTGCGCACAATGAAGCTATTATCATTGTTTGAACGATATTCTTTTCTCTTTTTTTAGCTCCAGAAGAAAAGAAAAAGTCTGTGTAACGTGCACAAATACTATCTGTCATCGTCGACTACGTTGCTGTATGTTGGCTGGTCACTCTAGTGTTTCTCTGACCAGTCAGAAGGAGGAACACTTAAGAATTAAAGCGGTTCAGGGGATAAAGAATGATGGAAAAAAGAATAAAGATAAAGGAGAGAGAGAGAGAGAGAGAGAGAGAGAGAGAGAGAGAGAGAGAGAGAGAGAGAGAGAGAGAGAGAGAGAGAGAGAGAGAGAGAGAGAGAGAGAGAGAGAGAGAGAGAGGTGATAGGCGTTGCATCGCCCTTCTTCCCTCATCCATAGATCGTGTCCCTCCACACGTCATTTCTCGCTTAGGTGGCTAGTAGGGAGTAACACCGAGGGGCTCACACAGGCTCAGCACCAGGACACCCAAGAAACAGGCGATGAGTATCGAATACCAGATGGCTCACGGCATCACACACCTAAGTCAAGACGGTAGCACTGCCCTGGGCAGCTGCTGTCTGCAGCCTACCAACTATATTTCAAATGTGTAATCTCATCCCATGGATGTTCTTTTTTCTTTGTTTTGCAAATCATTTTTGTCTTTTTTATGTTATCTGAGATGGCAAGGGCAACCGAATGTCCCAATCAAGGATATACATATGGATACATCCTAGGCCAAGCCAGATGCCCATATTTCCACCAGCCCCTAAGGGAGGATGACCAGCTGGGTTGACTGGGGGCTGACCGCCGTTACCAGTATTCGAATCCTATGCGCTCAATCCCGGGCGACCCGCGAATACGTCACATCCAACACCGATAGCTGCTTCATCATGGAGGTCCATATCATGTACAAATATGTATAGTTGGTAACACTTCAGCGTACCCACTCCATGTCCTCTGTCTTTCATGATCTTTCTAGACAAGCAAGAATTTGGGCTTCCGATGATTCATCATTATGATCATCATCAGTCGCGATTACCAATGATCTCGCGGCCTAGATTACACATTCTATAGGGCCCTTCCACAGGATCCAGTCTGCGGGCACCCTTTTGCCCTCCCCTTATGTTAGACTGTGGTCAATGCCCATAGATAACTGGTGAGATTTTCAGCAAGTTACATGAAGATGCAAATTAGTTTCATGAAATATTCCCTTGTTTATAGTCTTTCATTAAAATTGCTCCACGTCCTTGGTATGGTTATCAAAGAACTGATAACTAGCTATCAGACATGATCCATTACTATACGGTCATCATTTTCCGCTAAAAGTGATACACGCCCTTGGCAGCCTGGTGCACACGTCACCCACCAAAAAGAGAATCACCACAACACTATCATTCGCTGAGGTACACACTATAGATTAGTGCAAATGATATTCATAGCTGTGCCAGTGGCGCCTAGAGAACAAGAGTACGACCAGATGAAACACAAACCAACATGACTTATTTTTACCAGCGAACAAGATGAACTGAGAGATACAGCAAACATTATGGCCTCCCGAGGGCAGGACGCCATAAGTTCTGACAGAGACTCGCTAATTCACAACAAGCGAGCCAAGTCTCTGATGATGCAGGGAGAAATATAGGTGTACATCTTTACCATCTTTACTGACGTGGTTTTGCGTTCCTCTTCACGACCATGCCTTCCATAAGACCTCCCACACCCTACAACACCCTGCAGTCCCTTTCACAACCATGGCTTTCATAATCCCTGCCACACCCTACAACATCTAGCAGTTCCTTTTTACAACCATGGCTTCCATTAGTCTTTCCACATCCCACAACATCCAGCAGTCCCTTTCACAACCATGCCTTCCATAAGACCTCCTACACCCTACAGCACCCAGCAGTCCCCTTCACAATCATGGCTTCCATAAGACCTCCCTCACTCTACAACACCCGCAGTCCCTTTCACACCCATGATATCCGTGAGGCCTCCCACTCCCAACAATACCCAGCAGTCTCCTTTACAACCATGGCTTCCATAAGGCCTCCCACACTCTACAACACCCAGCAGTTCCTTCACATCCATGGCTTCCATAAGGCCTCCCACACTCTACAACACCCAGCAGTTCCTTCACATCCATGGCTTCCATCAGACCTCCCACGCCCTACAACACCCAGCAGAACTGTCCCATTCATACCCGTCAGCTGGACCATACCCGCCTCTCAGGTTTAATCCCACGATCCACACCCAGACATCTGCTCAAACACGCCTATTTACTCGACACACTTTTGTTACCGTACAAAACACAGTTGCCACCCTAATACACGCACCTTCGCGTGTGACCGTCTGTGTGTGTGTGTGTGTGTGTGTGTGTGTGTGTGTGTGTAATTCCTATTTGCGCGCTATGGGGAGAATTTTATATTAGTATTGCCCCTTCTCTTAAACTTGTAAATGTACTGAGTCTGTACTCTTATGTGCACACACACACACACACACAGACACACACCATACTCTGGTCCTCAACAATTTTCTAGCTGTAAACTGTCGTCTTGCTTCAAGCCAGAATGTTTTTGCGTCCTTATTGTCATGTGTGCCAGACCGACCACCTCACCACGCCTCACGTGGAAACAGTCGACCATTCAGTAACGTTACCCGTCACCCACCACAGCCTATCACACCATCCCGCCAACATCGACCCACTTACAGTCGTGTGTGTGCTCACCATCCACCACAACCCACCACGGATAATGGATGCAGAGAACATCTTTGATTCTCTTCTGTGGAAAACGAATGTAAATGGCAAGAATTCCTGTCATGAAGCTGTAGCTATGGTGCGTGATTCCTTGTGTCCCACAGTACAAACCTCAGAGAGCCAGCCAAGCGAGGCCAATTCTTGATGGGCAGCTTGTGTGTGTGTGAGAGAGAGAGAGAGAGAGAGAGAGAGAGAGAGAGAGAGAGAGAGAGAGAGAGAGAGAGAGAGAGAGAGAGAGAGAGAGAGTTTGCTACGATACATGCGCATACTTAAGACGAGATTTGGCCAAAAGGCAGAGCTGGCGCGCTCCGCCCACGGCAAGAATATATACGTCACGTGTGTCTGTTTTTCACCTGCACAACATGCAGCACATTCTCACACCATGATGAACGGCGAGAACAGTGAATGATAAGAATGATGTCTCTGTTTTTCATCAGTCAGAAATGACCACCAATATAACTTGCAAAATTCAAGTCATACATAGCAATGTCATGAATCTTACATGCCTTAGGTACGAGACACTAGGCCGTCACTCAGGTGTGAGGGTGGGTGAGCACGATGGTATAAGGCCAGAGAGGTGCATATAGCAGGAGATTTACGTGTCGTGATGGTAGACTACGCCTTGGGCCGTTCTAGGAAAATGTGACAGTAAATCTTATTTAAGTCCAACCCTCGCTTGTAATTATGTGTGTATTTTACCTTTATGCTCACAGGAGTCCAAAAGCTGGTACCTGCCTCGCTGTCGAATTGATCGTTATGTCGTTGAAAGCGTCTGGAATAACTTCAAGAATGATCAGTCTAGACTTAAACTGATGTATATGAACTGAGTGAGCAGCTAGCGTTCCTGACCGTGACGCATTCACGGGCCGCCCGCAGTCAGGGCGGCTTACGTTAGAATCCTGGTGGCGGCACGCGGTCCACTGTCCACCCAGCTGTTCATCCTCTGATCGATAAATGGGTAGGGAGCTTAGGGTTTGGAGGAGGATGCATACATATACAGGAGTTAAGAGACCGGGCAATGTGAGTGGAAAACTCTCTCCACGTAACACACAAATAGTAATCACACACACACACACACACACACACACACACACACACACACACACACACACACACACACACACACACATACACACAAAAGGGCATGCGCCTTAGGCCCTAACTGTACAAACATACACGTAGCTCTGTTAACATTAGTGCACACAGGGAGAGGTGTTTCGGGGCAACGCCCCCATCTGCCTTCCCACACACTACGACCACCATTCGCGTCCCCCACTCAACCTCCTGATTGTGCCATACACCACACACCTCCAGGGTACGGAAATGTGTTTAAGAAACAAAATTCTTTCGCTAAGAGGTACATGTTCTTCAATATTTAAAAGCTACTTGAGAGCGCTCTAACACACACACACACACACACACACACACACACACACACACACACACACACACAGTCTCTCTCTCTCTCTCTCTCTCTCTCTCTCTCTCTCTCTCTCTCTCTCTCTCTCTCTCTCTCTCTCTCTCTGCTGCACTGCCACTGGGAATCACACTACGGTCGAGTCAGGCTTAGTAATATTTGGTCGCCAGAGGAGAAGCATTAGCCACCGGAAAGGCAAAACAAGAGGATATTGACCTCCCGCCTCCTGTATGCCCCATCAGCTCTGGTTGACCTTCGACCTCACTAGCGTCTGTGTGGGCCAGCGTGATGTGTGGCTCCGACCGCTCGCAAACACTCATTAAGAACCTCAAGGGTAAATATCTCGAGGACGTACGATCTACAGAGGGTTTCTCATATGCTTAATCTTGTACCAGAAATGTAGCGCCTTTCGTCTGTGGTTCATGTATGCAAACGCTCGTGGGTGATACTTCAGCCATCAAGATGTAAACAACAGATGCCAGTAGACTTGCGCAAACCTCCTGGGGAGGAGCCATAGCTCCGTCAAGCGATGACGTTTGCATTATCTGTGTGACCTTTGTGACCTAGGGAGCCCGGAGCCGTGTCCTGGGTCACTGATAATGAGTTATAATGTATATGGACCAAGAAAAAAAAATCTCGCGTTCGTTCGCATCCGATGTGTTATAGACACGTTAATTGAAGCGTAAACTAATGAGGAATAATGAAGAATAGATACAGTAGCTGCTATGCTCCTGAGGTGCCCGTAGACCCGAAGCTTGGGGATGGATATAGAAAGAGGAAAAGAAGGAAGAAGGAAGAATTATGAAAGGGAAAATGTCGAACTTTGTCTCAGACATGAGGGACATCAGGTCTTTCCCTACACCAAGAGATGAAAGGAATTCAGTCTGAATGTTTTTCTTTTTTTTCCAAATCTACGTCGAAAGATGCTTTTCTGTGATAACATTGGGTTCAAGGTTCATGGTGTGTGGGGTAGGTGTAGACAGGTACAGAGCGTACAGGAGGCGCAACACATCGACGAAGGAGGGTGACCGGAAGACACAAGTGAGCTCAGTAGGGACTCAGAGGGTCACCTTCACCTCAAAAAGGATGGGACACATCTAACCTTCCTACCACATCTATACAGAGTAACAGAACTCGTCTGTGCACAAGTGTAAACATTATAGTGGGAAGAGAAGACACGTCACACAGTAGGTATACGATGTACACGGTAAACCTGAACTGGCAGTGATACAGCGGGGTCTAAATGGAGGATTAGGCTGCATCAAATGATTTACAGAATAAGGTGTGATGCTGATGGTTACATGTAAATATTTTACGTGATTTGGCAAAGGGAAATACACGCACATACACATGTATGATAATGAGGGTAAAGGGCACAAAGCTGGAAGTGTGACTCAGATTCACCTTAACATAGATGGTCCCGTGTATGCCCTGTGACCCAGAGGGTTCACCTTACATCTGGAGAGGATGGAATCATTGTTGATGGGTGTTGGTACAGAATGAGATGATACATGATATAGACACACAGACGCATTGCACATGACGCAAATGTACGTCAGGGCTGCGCAAATCTTGGATTTAATGCATGGTTAGCTTCGAGGTTATCATGGTCAATAAATCAGTCACAGAGTTCTGTTAGGAAAATAATAATACCCTGATGCCTGAAAACAGTGAGTCTACGACATTCATATATATAATGTTTAAGTCTGTGTTTATCAGGCGAAATACAAAACCGGCGCTAAAAATGTTGAGGATCATTGCTTCTCAAACGTTGGTACAGGTACCTGTACCCTTAGACGTATTCTGGCAGATATAAAATCACATATCCTAATACAACTGATGTGTTTTCCGTACTGAAGGTAAAGTGATCATGATATTTCATGCCACAGTTGCCAGGTTATTTAGCATCTCTGGACGTCCAAGAACTCACGGGTCATTGCGTTGAGAAAGATGCGTACTTTGACTATAGCTGGACTAGTCTGGTGTAAGGATCTGGGAGCAGGAAAGCATGTTTGAGCACCCTACTTGCTTTCTTCACATATAAATCCTTCAAGTATATGAGGACTGACCTGACCAACATGTTAGATGACCATAGTCAGTTCTGAGAGGTCTAATGCTCCGCATAGGATCTGTTAATATTTTTTACATGAAAGGCATCTCATCCGAAGACCATGGTTGAGACAACTTCCGTGTACCATCATTAGTACAATATCAAATTCATCTTACAATACCACCAGCCAGTGTTGGCTCGCGGGAGGAGGAACGCTGTATACTGATTGATAGATTCATTTTTCTGATAAGCTTTTGTGTGCCACAGGTCTATCCTCCGTCACCAAAAGTATCCCAGGCGGCTGGATCCATCCCAGGCTATAACAACCACACCAAGTCATCTGTGACCTGGTGACAGGGGCTTAGGAAGTACTGGTACTGGTAATGGTGGCAATACTGGTGTGACCTGGTGCGAGGACTCAAGACTTACTGGTACCTGTGTGACCTGGTGCGAGGACGCAAGACGTAATTACTGGTACTGGTGTGACCTGGCGCGAGGACTCAAGACTTACTGGTACAGGTGTGACCTGGTGCGAGGACGCAAGACTTACTGATACTGTTGTGACCTGGCGCGAGGACTCAAGACTTACTGGTACTGGTGTGACCTGGCGCGAGGACTCAAGACTTACTGGTACTGGTGTGACCTGGTGCGAGGACTCAAGACTTACTGGTACTGGTGTGACCTGGCGCGAGGACTCAAGACTTACTGGTACTGGTGTGACCTGGTGCGAGGACGCAAGACTTACTGATACTGTTGTGACCTGGCGCGAGGACTCAAGACTTACTGGTACAGGTGTGGCCTGGTGCGAGGACGCAAGACTTACTGATACTGTTGTGACCTGGTGCGAGGACCCAAGACTTACTGGTACTGGTGTGACCTGGCGCGAGGACTCAAGACTTACTGGTTCTGGTGTGACCTGGTGCGAGGACCCAAGACTTACTGGTACTGGTGTGACCTGGTGCGAGGACTCAAGACTTACTGATACTGGTGTGACCTGGTGCGAGGACTCAAGACTTCTGGTAATTACTGGTACTGGTGTGACCTGGCGCGAGGACTCAAGACTTACTGGTACAGGTGTGACCTGGTGCGAGGACGCAAGACTTACTGATACTGTTGTGACCTGGTGCGAGGACCCAAGACTTACTGGTACTGGTGTGACCTGGTGCGAGGACTCAAGACTTACTGATACTGGTGTGACCTGGTGCGAGGACTCAAGACTTACTGGTACTGGTGTGACCTGGTGCGAGGACTCAAGACTTACTGGTACTGGTGTGACCTGGTGCGAGGACTCAAGACTTACTGGTACTGGTGTGACCTGGTGCGAGGACTCAAGACTTACTGGTACTGGTGTGACCTGGTGCGAGGACCCAAGACTTACTGGTACTGGTCTCATGATGATGATGCAGGTGTGACCTGGTGCCAGGGGGGTTCAGGAGCACTGGTACTGGTCATGATGATGTTATAAATCAATATACGACAATAGACGTACCACTGGAATACGTCTGTCCTGAATTGTAAAAAAATATGAAAGTGACACAATTTAGCCATGGAGATGTTCTCTTTGTGGCTGTTGTGTAGATGGTGATGGACTGCTAGTTTGTGTGAAATGTGTAACGATGTCATATTCACGAAAAAAAAAAAAAAACGGGCCTCGGTGACTCACATCCAGTCTTTAACTGTCAAATGTGATGCACTGAAACCACAGCCCCCTATCCACAACCAGGCCCCACAGACCTTTCTATCCCCCCCCCCCCACCATGCCTCACCCCAGACTGATACGATACCCTCAACCGCAGAGTACGTTCACTTTACCCCAAGTGTACGATACTCTCGCCTCCACAGTACGTTAATTTGCCCGCCAAGGTATGATGCCTCATATGTACTGCATTCTCACGATGCTCGAGACTTCTCCTTTCACTAAACTCACAAACGCTTCAATCACGATATATAAAAATTCTTCGGTGAATGATTACAGAACTAAAAAAAAAGGTTTTCCCTACGCCAAGAGATGAAGGGAATTCAGTCTGAATGTTATTCTTTTTATTCCAAATCTACGTCGAAAGATGCTTTTCTGTGATTACAGAACTAAAAAAAAAAAATTTGACTCTTCAAATGAACAGACAGACGAGCACATCCTGTCTCGCGCCACAGCACACCCGGAGCGTGCACGGGGAACCACACTGTGTCACGCAGGTGGGCCACAACTGGCCATAACAGGAGTCAACAAAGCCATGGAATCCATTTTATGAGCAGAAACGACGAGAAAGGTGTACGGGAGGGTATGATTATCAAGGTTGATAAATATCAAAACTGTTTGATATAATGCGAAAAGAATCGTTCGTTATGAGACAGGTTTCAACTACTGGATTTCATGTAATTGACGTCATCTGCTGGTTTCCGGATATGTAGGGCGTGGCTAGGGGCGGGTCTAGAGTAATGTAGGGCGTGGCTAAGGGTTGTGTCTAAGGTAAAGGTAGGCATGGCTTGAGGCGAAGTTCTTTGTAGCATACGGCCTGGTCATATGGGCGATGACTAAATCAAAGTAGGGTGTGGTCAGGTGTGGGGTCCTGTGTAGTGTAGGGTGTGGTCAGGTGTGAGGTCCTGTGTAGTGTAGGGTGTGGTCAGGAGCAGGGTCTAGTGTACTGGAGGTGTGGTCAGGTGTGGGGTCCTGTGTAGTGTAGGGTGTGGTCAGGAGCAGGGTCTAGTGTACTGGAGGTGTGGTCAGGTGTGGGGTCCTGTGTAGTGTAGGTGTGGTTAGGAGCAGTGTCTAGTGTACAGTAGGTGTAGTCAGGTGTGGGGTCCTGTGTAGTGTAGGGTGTGGTCAGGGGCAGGGTCTAGTGTACAGTAGGTGTAGTCAGGTGTGGGGTCCTGTGTAGTGTAGGGTGTGGTCAAGGGCAGGGTCTAGTGTAGTGTAAGGTGTGAACAGTGATGGTGTCCTGTGTGGTCAGGGGTAGGGTCTAAAGTAGTGTAGGACATGGTCAGGGACGGGGGTACAGTCTTGTGTAGGACGTGGTCAGGGATGGGGTGCAATGTGGAGTATGGTGTGGTCAAGGATCAGGTCTAGAGTAGTTCAGGATATGGCTAGAAGTCAGGTCAAGTAGTGTAAGGCGTGGCCAGGGGTCAGGTCTAGGGCAGCGTGGGTCATGGCCAGTGGTTAGATCTAGCGTAGTGTAGGGAGAGGCCAATGGTCAGGTTTAGGGCAGTGTAAGGCTTAGCCAGGCTCAGGTTTAGGGTAGAGTAGGGCGTGGCCGGGAGTCAGGTTTAGGGCAGCGTAGGGCGTGGCCAGAGGTCGGATCTTGGGTGTGACTAAATTGATATGTCAGTTCTTGTTGACAGCTTCCCCAGTATTATCACCTCCCAGTCAGATGTGTTTTATGACGCACTGATTCTTGAGTTTCGTTACAACGGGAAATTCAGTCTTAATAATCCATCCCAACACGAGGGAAGATAACATGAACACTCTGCAAGACGACCACTTCGCAGCACGTCCTACAAGTGCATACCTTCACCCTCATACACACTCACCGTCTCACATACTTACTTCCATACACACGTCCTATACCTCGCTTTCCTCATGTACGCTTCCTCACTACTTCAAGCCCTTGACACACCAACGTCTGCAATAAATGTAGAGGCCTGCCCCATCCAACCCCACCCTCAACCCATGTTTAATTATAACGTCTTCATACGTTCATGTCTTCTCTCCTCTCTAGTGCAACATCAGGATCTTCTCTTTTTATGGTCACTGTCTGTCTTTCCTAAATGTGCCCCCAACATCAACATGACATCACTGCACGAAATAAAAACTGTTGTTGCAATGCAAGCGTCACTGAAATAGTTTGATAACATGTTCTGTTCAGATTTCCACATAAGCAGCAACATATCACACAGCAGGGTTTATATACTTGACTCCAAACTTCACAAATGTTTAGATATGTGATAAAATTTTCAATGGGGCGGAAACCTTTGTATCGACAGAGGCAAAATGGCAACAGATACAGACACAGGACATGGTGGCCAGGAGTACAGATGTATAGAATGAGACGCCCCTGTGAGATATCAGGATAGCAATGCGGCCTGAAGGTTCACACACAGTGGAAGCAGTGGACCGGAGGTTCACATACAGTGGGAGCAGTGAACCGGAGGTTCACATACAGTGGGAGCAGTGGACCGGAGGTTCACATACAGTGGGAGCAGTGAACCGGAGGTTCACATACAGTGGGAGCAGTGGGCCAGAGGTTCACATACAGTGGGAGCAGTGGACCAGAGGTTCACATACAGTGGGAGCAGTGGACCGGAGGTTCACATACAGTGGGAGCAGTGGACTGGAGGTTCACATACAGTGGAGCAGTGGGTCGGAGGTTCACATACAGTGGGAGCAGTGGGCCAGAGGTTCACTTACAGTGGGAGCAGTGGACCAGAGGTTCACATACAGTGGGAGCAGTGGGCCAGAGGTTCACACACATTGGGAGCAGTGGAGCGGAGGTTCACACACAGTGGGAGCAGTGGACCGGAGGTTCACATACAGTGGGAGCAGTGGGCCAGAGGTTCACATACAGAGGGAGCAGTGGGCCAGAGGTTCACATACAGTGGGAGCAGTGGGCCAGAGGTGCACATACAGTGGGAGCAGTGGGCCAGAGGTTCACATACAGTGGGAGCAGTGGGCCAGAGGTTCACATACAGTGGGAGCAGTGGACCAGAGGTTCACATACAGTGGGAGCAGTGGGCCAGAGGTTCACATACAGTGGGAGCAGAGGACCGGAGGTTCGGATAAAGTTGGAGCAGTGGACTACAGGTACTGATGTAAGAGGGAGAACAGGGTTGGAAGTACAGACGTGTAGAGGGCACTGGGCCGGAGATACAACTTGAGGTAGATACGAGCAGGAGGTTCAGATAACAGTAGACGCGGATCGACGGTAAAAACAGAGGTAGACACGGGCAGACGGTACAGATAGAAGTAGATACGGACCAACGTTACGGATAAAGGTAGACACGGGCCGATGCTACAAGACAAAGGTAGACACAGACCATTTGTACAGATAGAAGCAGACTCGGAGTGAAGGTACAGATAGAAGTAGATACGGACTGAGGGTACTGATAAGATATATAACCAATGGTACAGATAAGGAGAAAAATATAGCCAGAGGTCCAGATAAAGAGAGAGATGTAGCCAAAGGTGCAGATGAGTACGTTAGCCATAGGTCCTGATGAAGAGAAAAAGATATGGCCAGAGGTTTAGATACGGAGAGAGGAAGAGATGGACAGTGGTCCAGATGAGTTCGTTAGCCAATCTGTCCAGATAAAGAGAGAGATAAGGCCAAAGGTCCAGATAAAGACGCGATCGGTCTAGCTAGAAACATGGCCAGAAATAGGGAGAAATTAGCGGCAACACTTACCACAGCAGGTGGCAGGGAGGGGGCGCGTGTAGTGATGGGAAGGACAAACCTTGCCTAGCAAACAGCTGCTCCTGAGCGTCACATCTGGCCCACCGCTCCTGCCGCCCCCAGCCTCTGGCTGGGTTTGTGGCGCGGCCGAACACATGTTATCCGTGATTGTGGGCGAAATCTGACTCAGAACTTCCATCCAGACTGTAGCAGATTAGCTCACAGGGACTGCCGTGTGTGGCGGACACCACACCATCGGCGCCTCAGAACAATCTCGTCCAGGAGCCCATCACTTACTGCTAATGGACGTAACGCGTCCAGGAAGATGTAGGGGCACCTCCAGGAAATGATGATGATGATGATGATAACAACTGATAATAATAATAATGATAATAATAATGATAATAATAATAATAATAATAATAATAATAATAATAATAATAATAATAATAATAATAATGATAATGATAATAATAATAATAATAATAGTAATAATGATAATGATAATATTAATAATAATAATAATAATAATAATGATAATAGTAATAATAATAATAATGATAATGATTATGATAATAATAATACTGATAATGATAATAAAACAATACTAATAATGATAATAATGATAATAATAATATCAATAATTTTCCCATTCTATTCGCCATTTTCCGCGTTAGCGAGGTAGCGTTAAGAACAGAGAACTGAGCATAAGAGAGAGAATCCTCACTTGGCCCCCTTCTCTGTTAACTCTTTTAGAAAATGAAAACTGGAGGGAAGGATATCCAGTCCCCCGCTCCCTCCCTTCGCCTTTTACAACACGCAGGGAATACGTGGGAAGTATTCTTTCTCCCCTATCCCCAGGGATAGTAATAATGATAATAATGATAATAATAATAGTGTGTTGACCTAGATGTGTTTTTCTCAATATGCTTCTGGTTGTTTCCCGATACAAATTTATGTTTCACGTTGATGGTTCATTCGTCTGACCCTGTCTTTATCTTGCTGGTTCGCTCGGCTCTGGTATGGTTCGTTACTTTGTTGATGATGACTCAAGATAACTCGCTTTCTATCCAGGTGCCTCGTCATGGCACAAGTAGCACCTCACTGGTTTTCAAGATGGTTCATGCTTGCCTGTGAACGACGTTCTCGCTGGTTCCTGAAGATGGTTCACTGTTCAGCTGGTTTATTTTATGGTTCGCTCCTTTTTTCATTTTTTTCCGACCTCGTTCGACCAGTTTCTCTCGGATCGTGTTCCATTCACCATTCTGGTTCACCTGGTTCGTTCCAGGATGGTTCACAAAACATCACAATGAACATCTGGGTCTTCAAGAACACAAATGTCAACGCTGCAACTCCCAGCACAACCACCCTGGTGGCCCAATTACCATAACCAACGTGTGTTTACATAACGTTAAAGTAATGGACGCTAATTAAGCTGTCTAACACATGCTAATTAAACAAGGCCTCGTTGCCGCGGCCAGGTAGCAGCGATAAGCATCCTGTTCTGCGCTGTTTATGGCGGAGAGAAGCTCTGGCTCTTGGCCCAGCACACTGGTGTGGAGATCTGTGTAAACAAAGTGGCCGCATGTAATAACAAGACTCGTCTCGTCTTCTCTGGTAATATGTCTTCGTTCAGCAAGAATACTTAACCATATGTAAAGCGCTTGTTGAGCTCGGGTAGTAGAAATACTCCCCGGACAATCAGTTGATCTCACTGAGAAATATAATTTATATGATATGGATCCCTATTTGCCGGGTGATTGTAATTAGAAATTTCAGATACGGGACTGAGCATCATCTTTTGCTCCGCACGTTTCGACATAACATGTCATCATGAATGGCTAAGAACGGAGTGTTTGTTGCGTGATTAATACTTCTTGAAACAATGGTTAGCATGTGGTATATATACATCTGGAGAATGTGCCTTGATATGGTTGATAGAGATGCTTTATGGAAGGTGTTAACGAGCAAAATTGTGGTGTGATAGAAAATAACTGTAAAGAGCTTTAATGAAGGGAGTAAAGTGCGTGTGCGAGTAGGTAGAAAGGACGGTGAGTGGTTCCAGGTGAAGCTTGGGTTTGTCACTGTGGTTATTTAATCTGCTTATTGCTTTTGTGGAAAGGCAAATAAATACGATCGATCTGGGTGGGTTTGTAGCTTGTTTTGGGATGAGAGTTCTGGAGGTTGAGTCAGTTACTGTCTACAGTTGACAGAATTTGAACCTATGTGAGCCCGTGCATGAATAATGGTCAGCAACGCTACCCACTAGAGCAGGTGTGTGATTACTAATTGTGTGTTACGGGAAGAGATGTTCGCACTAGTGTTTCCTTGTCTCTTAGACTTGTCTGTATGTATATACCAGGCTTTTACTCCTACACACACACACACACACATACACACACACACACACACACACACACACACACACACACACACACACACACACACACACACACACACACACACACACACACACACACACACACACACACACACACACACACACACACACACAGCTTAAGCCGTCATTACCGTGTGATTCTGTGTTACAGGGACACGGTTTTACTCTTGTGTTGCCCCATCCCTTAACTTTGTACAGTATATGTGCCATGTCTTTAATCTTGTGCACACACACACACACACACACACACACACACACACACACACACACACACACACACACACATTCCAGCCTAAGCCAGGTACCCAATTATCGACCGGCCTTATTCTAAGGCACAGTGTGGGATTCCATGGTGTAATTGGATGAACAACCCGGTGTGTGTTCCTGATCACTGGGATTACTAGAGGTAAGCTGATCAGTGTTGTAAATGTGATTATAATGATTGACATGAGATGTCCCTAGTGTGACGGTGGTTATAAGGATGGTGATTGATGCCGTAGCAATGTTAACACATGGAACGATTTGCCAATTCGAGTGGTTGAAAGCAATGCCATAGATTCGTTTGAGCACAGACGTGTAAAATATTTCTCTTCAAATCTACGACTGATTTATCTGCGCCACCTCTGCTAAACGATAAGTTCAGGTCTTCCTCTTTGAAACAATTTCGTATGTCTTTTCAGCTCTACCACACTAATCAAACTATCACTAACAGCTTCGTTAAGACCCAGCGGTCTGTTGCAGTTGGAATTGTGTTCATTCGTATATTAGATTGTGATCATTATTCTTCTCCATGTCAGCTGAGACGGAATGGGCAACTGAATACCCATGCCGTCAATTTCCCTATTCTATCGACTGGCCTCAAGGGGAGGATGAACAGCTGGGGTATCTGAGAACCGATTGTCTCGACAGGGATTCGAACCGATGATGGCTCGACCTCGGTCGGCTCGTATATGCGTCACAGTCAGGAAAGTTAACCAGTTGACCTCGGAGGTTCATAGAGACATAGTGATAATGTGGAGATGATGCATTTCCCTGCTACTGGAAGTGGCGCAGCCTTGGGCTGCAGGAACCTTCAGAAAGGGCATGGGTAATACCAGGACACTTTCATAGAAATTGGTCTTGGGTAATGCTTTTTCTCTTTTTACTTTTCCAAAAAAAAAAAAACAGAGAAAGGGTCCAAGTGAGGATATTCCCAAGTGAGGATAGTCCTCTGTTCTTAACGCTACCTCGCTAACGCAGGAAATGGCGAATATATATATATATATATATATATATATATATATATTATCCCTGGGGATAGGGGAGAAAGAATACTTCCCACGTATTCCCTGCGTGTCGTAGAAGGCGACTAAAAGGGAAGGGAGCGGGGGGCTGGAAATCCTCCCCTCTCGTTTTTTTTTTTTAATTTTTCCAAAGAAGGAACAGAGAAGGGGGCCAGGTGTGGATATTCCCTCAAAGGCCCAGTCCTCTGTTCTTAACGCTACCTCGCTGTCGCGGGAAATGGCGAATAGTATGAAAAAAAAAAAAAAAAAAAATATATATATATATATATATATATATATATATATATATATATATATATATATTTTTTTTTTTTTTTTTTTTTTGCTTTGTCGCTGTCTCCCGCGTTTGCGAGGTAGCGCAAGGAAACAGACGAAAGAAATGGCCCAACCCACCCCCGTACACATGTATATACATACGTCCACACACGCAAATATACATACCTACACAGCTTTCCATGGTTTACCCCAGACGCTTCACATGCACTGATTCAATCCACTGACAGCACGTCAACCCCGGTATACCACATCGATCCAATTCACTCTATTCCTTGCCCTCCTTTCACCCTCCTGCATGCTCAGGCCCCGGTCACACAAAATCTTTTTCACTCCATCTTTCCACCTCCAATTTGGTCTCCCACTTCTCCTCGTTCCCTCCACCTCCGACACATATATCCTCTTGGTCAATCTTTCCTCACTCATTCTCTCCATGTGCCCAAACCATTTCAAAACACCCTCTTCTGCTCTCTCAACCACGCTCTTTTTATTTCCACACATCTCTCTTACCCTTACGTTACTTACTCGATCAAACCACCTCACACCACACATTGTCCTCAAACATCTCATTTCCAGCACATCCTTTCTCCTGCGCACAACTCTATCCATAGCCCACGCCTCGCAACCATACAACATTGTTGGAACCACTATTCCTTCAAACATACCCATTTTTGCTTTCCGAGATAATGTTCTCGACTTCCACACATTCTTCAAAGCTCCCAGAATTTTCGCCCCCTCCCCCACGCTATGATCCACTTACGCTTCCATGGTTCCATCCGCTGGCAGATCCACTCCCAGATATCTAAAACACTTTACTTCCTCCAGTTTCTCTCCAGTCAAACTTACCTCCCAATTGACTTGACCCTCAACCCTACTATACCTAATAACCTTGCATCTTATTCACATTTACTCTTAACTTTCTTCTTTCACACACTATACCAAACTCAGTCACAAGTTTCTGCAGTTTCTCACATGAATCAGCCACCAGCACTGTATCATCAGCGAACAACAACTGACTCACTTCCCAAGCTCTCTCATCCCCAACAGACTTCATACTTGCCCCTCTTTCCAAAACTCTTGCATTCACCTCCCTAACAACCCCATCCATGAACATATTAAACAACCATGGAGACATCACACACCCCTGCCGCAAACCTACATTCACTGAGAACCAGTCACTTTCCTCTCTTCCTACACGTACACATGCCTTATATCCTCGATAAAAACTTCTCACTGCTTCTAACAACTTGCCTCCCACACCATATATTCTTAATACCTTCCACTGAGCATGTCTATCAACTCTATCATATGCCTTCTCCAGATCCATGTGATTGGTTTTGGACAATCACATTTTTACCAAATGGAGTCCTAGCTTCGTCTCTTCAATGTATATCAACTGACTGTTATATTTCTCTCTTGTGTCTCCCCTGATGATGTGATTATTACACGAAAGTGCACTTGGGAACTTTTCGTGCTTCATTTTCCCTGTGGACTCATAGGAATATCTTGATCACGCGCAAAATTGTGATCCTTTCCAATATATATATATATATATTAAATTTTAGGGAGAATAAAAAGATGTTCTGGAAGGAGGTAAATAAAGTGCGTAAGACAAGGGAGCAAATGGGAACTTTAGTGAAGGGCGCAAATGGGGAGGTGATAACAAGTAGTGGTGATGTGGGAAGGAGATGGAGTGAGTATTTTGAAGGGTTGTTGAATGTGTCTGATGATAGAGTCGCAGATATAGGGTGTTTTGGTCGAGGTGGTGTGCAAAGTGAGAGGGTTAGGGAAAACGATTTGGTAAACAGAGAAGAGGTAGTGAAAGCTTTGCGGAAGATGAAAGCCGGAAAGGCAGCAGGCTTGGATGGTATTGCAGTGGAATTTATTAAAAAAGGGGGTGACTGTATTGTTGACTGGTTGGTAAGGTTATTTAATGTATGTATGACTCATGGTGAGGTGCCTGAGGATTGGAGGAATGCGTGCATAGTGCCATTGTACAAAGGAAAAGGGGATAAGAGTGAGTGCTCAAATTACAGAGGTATAAGTTTGTTGAGTATTCCTGGTAAATTGTATAGGAGGGTATTGATTGAGAGGGTGAAGGCATGTACAGAGCATCAGATTGGGGAAGAGCAGTGTGGTTTCAGAAGTGGTAGAGGATGTGTGGATCAGGTGTTTGCTTTGAAGAATGTATGTGAGAAATACTTAGAAAAGCAAATGGATTTGTATGTAGCATTTATGGATCTGGAGAAGGCATATCATAGAGTTGATAGAGATGCTCTGTGGAAGGTATTAAGAATATATGGTGTGGGAGGCAAGTTGTTAGAAGCAGTGAAAAGTTTTTATCGAGGATGTAAGGCATGTGTACGTGTAGGAAGAGATGAAAGTGATTGGTTCTCAGTGAATGTAGGTTTGCTGCAGGGGTGTGTGATGTCTCCATGGTTGTTTAATTTGTTTATGGATGGGGTTGTTAGGGAGGTAAAGGCAAGAGTTTTGGAAAGAGGGGCAAGTATGAAGTCTGTTGGGGATGAGGGAGCTTGGGAAGTGAGTCAGTTGTTGTTCGCTGATGTTACAGCGCTGGTGGCTGATTCATGTGAGAAACTGCAGAAGCTGGTGACGGAGTTTGGTAAAGTGTGTGGAAGAAGAAAGTTAAGAGTAAATGTGAATAAGAGCAAGGTCATTAGGTACAGTAGGGTTGAGGGTCAAGTAAATTGGGAGGTGAGTTTGAATGGAGAAAAACTGGAGGAAGTGAAGTGTTTTAGATATCTGGGAGTGGATCTGGCAGCGGATGGAACCATGGAAGCAGAATTGGGCCATAGGGTGGGGGAGGGGGAGAAAATTCTGGGAGCCTTGAAGAATGTGTGGAAGTCGAGAACATTATCTCGGAAAGCAAAAATGTGTATGTTTGAAGGAATAGTGGTTCCAACAATGTTGTATGGTTGCGAGGCGTGGGCTATGGATAGAGTTGTGCGCAGGAGGATGGATGTGCTGGAAATGAGATGTCTGAGGACAATGTGTGGTGTGAGGTGGTTTGATCGAGTAAGTAACGTAAGGGTGAGAGAGATGTGTGGAAATAAAAAGAGCGTGGTTGAGAGAGCAGAAGAGGGTGTTTTGAAATGGTTTGGGCACATGGAGAGAATGAGTGAGGAAAGGTTGACCAAGAAGATATATGTGTCGGAGGTGGAGGGAACGAGGAGAAGAGGGAGACCAAATTGGAGGTGGAAAGATGGAGTGAAAAAGATTTTGTGTGATCGGGGCCTGAACTTGCAGGAGGGTGAAAGGAGGGCAAGGAATAGAGTGAATTGGAGCAATGTGGTATACCGGGGTTGACGTGCTGTCAGTGGATTGAATCAAGACATGTGAAGCGTCTGGGGTAAACCATGGAAAGCTGTGTAGGTATGTATATGTGCGTGTGTGGACGTATGTATATACATGTGTATGGGGGGGGGGGGGTTGGGCCATTTCTTTCGTCTGTTTCCTTGCGCTACCTCGCAAACGCGGGAGACAGCGACAAAGTATAAAAAAAAAAAAAAAAAAAAAAAAATATATATATATATATATATATATATATATATTTATATATATATATATATATATATATATATATATATATATATATATATATATATATATATATATATATATATATATATATATATATTTTTTTTTTTTTTTTTTTTTTTTTTTTTCATACTATTCGCCATTTCCCGCGTTTGCGAGGTAGCGTTAAGAACAGAGGACTGGGCCTTAGAGGGAAAATCCTCACCTGGCCCCCTTCTCTGTTCCTTCTTTTGGAAAATCAAAAAAAAACGAGAGGGGAGGATTTCCAGCCACCCGCTCCCTCCCCTTTTAGTCGCCTTCTACGACACGCAGGGAATACGTGGGAAGTATTCTTTCTCCCCTATCCCCAGGGATATATATATATATATATATATATATATATATATATATATATATATATATATATACCAGTATTTATAATATAACCTCAGAACTCCTTTTATAAACTTCTTGCGGCTCAAAGAAAATTATTAACCATTTTGAAGTGAGCATATCCTTGACATGACTCGTTCTTTTTATCCATTAACAACGGTACAACATCGGTAAAGGTGACTCTTCACTTGTGGTGTAACCCTTTACAGTAATACTGTATGTACATATTTTCTTTCCTGTCCAGGAGTCCCTTCTATCTTTATAAGGCTCCTGAAAATACACAGGAAGCTGGCCATGTCCAATGACCAGGATCATAGGTCATACAGTATACTGATACTACATGTGTATCTACAGGAAAAGAGCGCAGGGCAACGGAGCATAAGGGAGAGGAAAGGGGCAAAGGTTTTGGAGGTGCTGAAGAATGTATGGAATGGGAATGAGAGAACATTATATGAGAGGCAAAAATGGTTATGCTTGAGGAATAGTAGTTCCGATGATATTGTATGGGTGTGAGGCATGGGCTATTGATAAAGATGCGCAGTTGAGTGTTGATGTTTTGGAAATGAAATGTTTAAGGATAATGCTGAGAAGCAGTGAAAAGTTTTTACCGAGGAGTAGGAAGAGAGGAAAGTGATTGGTTCCCAGTGAATTTTGGTTTGCGGCACAGGTGCATGATGCCTCCATGGTTGTTTAATTTGTTTATGGATGATGTATATATGATGTATGTATTTTTTTTCTTACATATTTGACATTTCCTGCATTAGCGAGGTAGCGTCAAGAACAGAGGACCGTGCCTCAGAGGGAACATCCTCACCCGGCCCCCCCTCTCCGTTCCTTCCCTTGGAAAACTGAAAATGGAAGGGGAGGATTTCCAACGCCCCCGCTCCCTCCCCTTTTAGTCGCCTTCTACGACACGCAGGGAATACGTGGGAGGCATTCTTTCTCCCCTATCCCCAGGGATAATATATATATATATATATATATATATATATATATATATATATATATATATATATATATATATATATATATATATATATATATATCCCTAGGGAGAGGGGACAAAGAATACTTCCCACGCATTCCTCACGTGTCGTAGAAGGCGACTAAAGGGGACGGGAGCGGGGGGCCAGAAACCCTCCCCTCCTTGTATTTTAACTTTCTAAAAGGGGAAACAGAAGAAGGAGTCACGCGGGGAGTGCTCATCCTCCTCGAAGGCTCAGACTCGGGTGTCTACATGTGTGTGGATATAACCAAGATGAGACAAAAGGAGAGGTAGGTAGTATGTTTGTAGAAAGGAACCTGGATGTTTTGGCTCTGAGTGAAACGAAGCTCAAGGGTAAAGGGGAAGAGTGGTTAGGGAATGTCTTGGGAGTAAAGTCAGGGGTTAGTGAGAAGACAAGAGCAAGGGAAGGAGTAGCAGTACTCCTGAAACAGGAGTTATGGGAGTATGTGATAGAATGTAGGAAAGTAAATTCTAGATTGATATGGGTAAAACTGAAAGTTGATGGAGAGAGATGGGTGATCATTGGTGCATATGCACCTGGGCATGAGAAGAAAGATCATGAGAGGCAAGTGTTTTGGGAGCAGCTGAATGAGTGTGTTAGTGGTTTTGATGCACAAAACCGGGTGATAGTGATGGGTGATTTGAATGCAAAGGTGAGTAATGAGGCAGTTGAGGGAATAATTGGTATACATTGGGTGTTCTGTGTTGTAAATGGAAATAGTGAAGAGCTTGTAGATTTTTGTGCTGAAAAAGGACTGGTGATTGGGAATACCTGGTTTAAAAAGCGAGATATACATAAGTATACGTATGTAAGTAAGAGAGATGGCCAGAGCGCGTTATTGGATTACATGTTAATTGATAGGCGCGCGAAAGAGAGACTTTTGGATGTTAATGTGCTGAGAGGTGCAACTGGAGGGATGTCTGATCATTATCTTGTGGAGGCGAAGGTGAAGATTTCTAGGGGTTTTCAGAAAAGAAGAGAGAATGTTCGGGTAAAGAGAGTGGTGAGAGTAAGTGACCTTGGGAAGGAGATTTGTGTGAGTACAGAATGGAAAATGGTGAGAAGAAAGGAGGTAAGGGGAGTGGGGGAGTAATGGAATGTATTTAGGGAAGCAGTGATGGCTTGCGCAAAAGATGCTTGTGGCATGAGAAGCGTGGGAGGTGGGTTGATTAGAAAGGGTAGTGAGTGGTGGGATGAAGAAGTAAGATTATTAGTGAAAGAGATGAGAGAGGCATCTGGACGATTTTTGCAGGGAGAAAATGCAAATGAGTGGGAGATGTATAAAAGAAAGAGACAGGAGGTCAAGAGAAAGGTGCAAGAGGTGAAAAAGAGTGCAAATGAGAGTTGGGGTGAGAGAGTATCATTAAATTTCAGGGAGAATAAAAAGATGTTTTGGAAGGAGGTAAATAAAGTACGTAAGACAAGGGAGCAAATGGGAACTTCAGTGAAGGGGGCAAATGGGGAGGTCATAACAAGTAGCGGTGATGTGAGAAGGAGATGGAGTGAGTATTTTGAAGGTTTGCTGAATGTGTTTGATGATAGAGTGGCAGATATAGGGTGTTTTGGTCGAGGTGGTGTGCAAAGGGAGAGGGTTTGGATGGTATTGCAGTGGAATTTATTAAAAAAGGAGTGACTGTATTGTTGACTGGTTGGTAAGGTTATTCAATGTATGTATGATTCATGGTGAGGTGCCTGAGGATTGGCGGAATGCTTGCATAGTGCCATTGTACAAAGGCAAAGGGGATAAGAGTGCGTGCTCAAACTACAGAGGTATAAGTTTGTTGAGTATTCCTGGTAAATTATACAGGATGGTATTTATTGAGAGGGTGAAGGCATGTACAGACCATCAGACTGGGGAAGAGCAGTGTGGTTTCAGAAGTAGTAGAGGATGTGTGGATCAGGTGTTTGCTTTGAAGAATGTATTTGAGAAATACTTAGAAAAGCAAATGGATTTGTATGTAGCATTTATGGATCTGGAGAAGGCATATGATAGAGTTGATAGAGATGCTCTGTGGAAGGTATTAAGAATATATGGTGTGGGAGGCAAGATGTTAGAAGCAGTGAATAGTTTTTATCTAGGATGTAAGGCATGTGTACGTGTAGGAAGAGAGGAAAGTGATTGGTTCTCAGTGAATGTAGGTTTCCGGCAGAGGTGTGCGATGTCTCCATGGTTGTTTAATTTGTTTATGGATGGTGTTGTTAGGGAGGTGAATGCAAGAGTTTTGGAAAGAGGGGCAAGTATGCAATCTGTTGTGGATGAGAGAGCTTTGGAAGTGAGTCAGTTGTTGTTCGCTGATGATACAGCGCTGATGGCTGATTCATGTGAGAAACTGCAGAAGCTGGTGACTGAGTTTGGTAAAGTGTGTCAAAGAAGAAAGTTAAGAGTAAATGTGAATAATAGCAAGGTTATTAGGTACAGTAGGGTTGAGGGTCAAGTCAATTGGGAGGTAAGTTTGAATGGAGAAAAACTGGAGGAAGTGAAGTGTTTTAGATATATGGGAGTGGATGTGGCAGCGGATGGAACCATGGAAGCGGAAGTGAATCATGGGGTGGGGGAGGGGGCGAAAATTTTGGGAGCCTTGAAGAATGTTTGGAAGTCATGAACATTATCTCGGAAAGCAAAAATGGGTATGTTTGAAGGAATAGTGGTTCCAACAATGTTGTATGGTTGCGAGGCGTGGGCTATGGATAGAGTTGTGCGCAGGAGGGTGGATGTGCTGGAAATGAGATGTTTGAGGACAATATGTGGTGTGAGGTGGTTTGATCGAGTAAGTAATCTAAGGGTAAGAGAGATGTGTGGAAATAAAAAGAGTGTGGTTGAGAGAGCAGAAGAGGGTGTTTTGAAATGATTTGGTCACATGGAGAGAATGAGTGAGGAAAGATTGACAAAGAAGATATATGTGTCAGAGGTGGAGGGAACGAGGAGAAGTGGGAGACCAAATTGGAGGTGGAAAGATGGAGTGAAAAAGATTTTGAGTGATCGGGGCCTGAACATGCATGAGGGTGAAAGGAGTGCAAGGAATAGAGTGAATTGAAACGATGTGGTATACCGGAGTCGACGTGCTGTCAATGGATTGAACCAGCGCATGTAAAGCGTCTGGGGTAAACCATGGAAAGTTGTGTGGGGCCTGGATGTGGAAAGGGAGCTGTGGTTTCGGTGCATTATTACATGACAGCTAGAGACTGAGTGTGAACGAATGGGGCCTTTGTTGTCTTTTCCTAGCGCTACCTCGCACACATGGGGGGAGGGGATTGTTATTCCAAGTGGCGAGGTGGCGGTGGGAATAAATAAAGGCAGACAGTATGAATTATGGACATGTGTATTTATGTATATGTCTGTGTGTGTATATATATATATATGTGTACATTGAGATGTATATGTATGTATATTTGCGTGTGTGGACGTGTATGTATATACATGTGTATGTGAGTGGGTTGGACCATTCTTTCGTCTGTTTCCTTGCGCTACCTCGCTAACGCGGGAGACAGCAACAAAGCAAAATGAAAAAAATAAATAAATAAATATATATATATATATATATATATATATATATATATATATATATACATTCGACAATGTACCTCAAATATAGCAAACGATAGCGGCTGTTGCTGTGAATGATAGTTTCACTATAACAGATGCACATCATATTCTGCATAGAAAATTGCCCGTCTCCATCGCGATAGCTTTTCCTACGAACAAACATAGTGAAAATTAATCCCATTTATTATTTACTGACCCGCCAATAAGAAGGACTGAACTGGTCCAGCTAAGTGAGGAGGGAACGCAAATAACGTGGCCTGAATCAGTCTGGTTGAGCGAGGATCGCCTGTAGCAGAAAGGCGACTCTGTCTTGCCACTTCAACTATACTATACGATTTCTTATTTATTTTTTTTTCATGCTCCCTGAATTCTGTATTAACCTAAAAAACATATATCAACAGTTTAAGTTGAGGACATATAATTCCTCGCTGAAATGAAATAACACTGTTCAGCTGAGGAAGTTGTATATGAGAGAATAGTGAGCGAGGAGGTGGATGTGGCAAGTCTCGGCTGCGGCTTGAGTGTGACATATGGCGGAGGTTGGGGAGTGAACCAGCATAGCGACTGCGATTAAATATTTGTTTGCCACCGTGAATGGTTGACCGTCGGTTGAATAAGGATTACCATAGATTATAGCGTTTGCCTCACCAAACACTTCCAATAAAGCATGATAATTAACACAATGAAGAAATGAGAAAAAAAAATGGTTAATTATCGACACGTGTCGAGAGATGTGTGCTGAGGACAGCAGGTAGCACAATGCGAATGTCCACATACAGATGGCCGGCCAGACTATCGGACACGGCAGTCTATTGACAGGGTAGCTCCTGACGGAGTAGCTCCTCCCTCATGAACACTGGTCTATACTGGACATGATCCATACAGCTGGAGCTGTGGTGCACTAGTGCTTATTAGACAAGATCTATACAGTTGTAAGTGTTCTCTAGGTTTCCAAGGGTATACGCACAAAGCATCTATACGTTCTTTAGCTTTCTAAGGTACATACAGCACAAGACAGCTAAAGTTCTCTAGCTTTCTAAAGTACATACAGCACAAGGCAGCTATAAGTTCTCTAGGTTTCAAGGATACATACACTGCAAAGCAGCTATATAGGTCTCCCGGCTTCGAGAGGTATCTACTCCCTCGTGTCTGTAACAATACAGAATCGTATTCTTGTTCGTTTATTCCTACCTATGTTCGTAGGAAAACAATCTCCATGGACACCAAGAGAATGAATAGTTGTTATGTGTTGTATGATTATTCTGTGAAATTTTGAGTAATTCAGATAAGTTTTAGAATTACGTTTAATCAACTTTTGTCGTTTAATTTTAGCTTTATTACAAACACACACACACACACACACACACACACACACACACACACACACATCTGTAGATTATTTTCTTTTAGTATACTTTGTCGCTGTCTCGCGCGTTAGCGAAGCAGCGCAAGGAAACAGACGAAAGAATGGCCCAACCCACCCACATACACATGTATATACATACAGGTCCACACACGCACATATACATACCTATACATTTCAACGTATACATACATATACATACACAGACATATACATATATACAGATGTACATATTCATACATGCAGCCTTCATCCATTCTTGCCGCCACCCCGCCACACATGAAATGGCACCCCCTCCCCCGCGTGCGGGCGAGGTAGCGCTAGGAAAAGACAACAAAGGCCACATTCTTTCACACTCAGTCTCTAACTGTCATGTATAATGCACCGAAACCACAGCTGCCTTTCCACACCCAGGCCCCACAAAACTTTCCATGGTTTACCCCAAACGCTTCACATGCCCTGGTTCAATCCATTGACAGCACGTCGACCCCGGTATACCACATCGTTCTAGTTCACTCTCGTCCTTGCGCGCCTTTCACCCTCCTATATGTTCAGGCCCCGATCGCTTAAAATCTTTTTCACTCCATCCTTCCACATATATATATATATATATATATATATATATATATATATATATATATATATATATATAGATATATATATATATATATATATATATATATATATATATATATATATATATATATACTTCCCACGTATTCCCTGCGTGTCGTAGAAGGCGACTAAAAGGGGAGGGAGCGGGGGGCTGGAAATCCTCCCCTCTCACTTTTTTTTTTTTTTTAATTTTCCAAAAGAGGGAACAGAGAAGGGGCCCAGGTGAGGATATTCCCTCAGGGGCCCGGTCCTCTGTTCTCGGCGCTACCTCGCTAATGCGGGAAATGGCGAATAGTATGAAAGAAAAGAAAAGATATATATATATATATATATATATATATATATATATATATATATATATATATATATATATATATATATATAGAGAGAGAGAGAGAGAGAGAGAGAGAGAGAGAGAGAGATAGATAGATAATTAGATAGATAGATAAAAAGATAGATAGTTATGATTATCATACTAGCCCATGATGATAGTTATGAAGATGAAATCGCACTTCAGTAGGAGTTCATACAATTTCATTTAACATGTAATATTTCTATGTGTGGCACGACATGTTTCGTGGAGACAATCCACCTCATGATCAGGTGCTGCCAGTACTTAACGAAGTGATTTAAATCCCAACATCACAACGGAGCGCCGCCGTCTAGCGTCTACCATTACAGACCACATGGTAGACGGCAGCATTCCGTTGTGATGTTGGGATCTAGATCACATTGTAAGTGCTGGTTGGCGTCATTAGTGGATTTCAAGACAGACAATGTTCCGCACTAAATGTGTCCGTGGATCTAGCAACAAAAATGTGACAAATGAGGATAAGTTTAGTGTTCCCCTATTCTCCCAAAGTAGCAAATCTATGAAATGTACTATACACAATGCTTGTAATGTTGCTTTCCAGTACAATAACACCATCAGTAAGACTTCAATAGTGATCAGGACAAATCATTCAATAATTGTGAGAGATGGTATTGGTACGGTCACGCAGTACGCAGGGATGACCACAAAGATGCGATCGCTAAACAATGTCATGAGGACGATCGCACTGTAGATCCTGAAAATCCCGTTATTCTACACCCTTCTGTAGACTGTGTCACACGCAACGTCATTGAATGCCTTAATTGTTCATACTAAGAACTTTCATTTGTCCCCAGGCAACTTGAAAGCCCATCCTATCATCAACTTAATCATTATGAGAGAACAGGTAAAACACGGAAATATAAGAAAAGTTATTCATGACACACCCAGCTACCCAGCCAACCCCTGCCACGTGACCCTCCTTAACCACTCTCCTTACTACGGTTACTGTCAGTCAGGTCAGTGTGTTATCTCGTATGGTAGGCGCTGGATGGTACTTCCATTGTGATGTTGGGATTTGAATAGCTTTATAAAATACTGGCACCTGATATGGTAGATTGTCTTCACGAAACGTCGTGCCACATGTATAGAAAAATTGCATGACTTTCATCATTGACTAGTGTGATCATCATATCTATCTAACTCTCTCTCTCTCTCTCTCTCTCTCTCTCTCTCTCTCTCTCTCTCTCTCTCTCTCTCTCTCTCTCTCTCTCTCTCTCTCTCTCTCTCTCTCTCTCTCTCTCTCTCTCTACATATATATATATATATATATATATATATATATATATATATATATATATATATATATATAATCCCTGGAGATAGGGGAAAAAGAATACTTCCCACGTATTCCCTGCGTGTCGTAGAAGGCAACTGACTAAAAGGGGAGGGAGCGGGGGACTGGAAATCCTCCCCTCCAGTTTTTACTATCCCAAAAGAAGGAACATAGAAGGGGGCCGAGTGAGGATTTTCCCTCTAAGGTTCAGTCCTCTATTCTTAACGCTACCTTGCTAACAAAATACATAATCACCACAAAAGTGGTGATTATGTATAAATGAAATATATATATATATATATATATATATATATATATATATATATATATATATATATATATATATATATATATTTATATTTATTTATTTTGCTCTGTCGCTGTCTCCCGCGTTTGCGAGGTAGCGCAAGGAAACAGACGAAAGAAATGGCACAACCCACCCCCATACACAATGTACACACACACACACGCCCACACACGCAAATATACATACCTATACATCTCAATGTACACATATATATACACACACAGACACATACATATATACCCATGCACACAATTTACATTGTCTGCCCCTATTCATTCCCATCGCCACCTCGCCGCACATGGAATGCCATCCCCCTCCCTCCTCATGTGTGCGAGGTAGCACTAGGAAAAGACAACAAAGGCCCCATTCGTTCACACTCAGTCTCCAGCTGTCATGCAATAATGCCCGAAACCACAGCTCACTTTCCACATCCAGGCCCCACACAACTTTCCATGGTTTACCCCAGACGCTTCACATGCCCTGATTCAATCCACTGACAGCACGTCAACCCCGGTATACCACATCGATCCAATTCACTCTATTCCTTGCCCTCCTTTCACCCTCCTGCATGTTCAGGCCCCGATCACACAAAATCTTTTCCACTCCATCTTTCCACCTCCAATTTGGTCTCCCACTTCTCCTTGTTCCCTCCACCTCCGACACATATATCCTCTTGGTCAATCTTTCCTCACTCATTCTCTCCATGTGCCCAAACCATTTCAAAACACCCTCTTCTGCTCTTTCAACCACGCTCTTTTTATTTCCACACATCTCTCTTACCCTTACATTACTTACTCGATCAAACCACCTCACACCACACATTGTCCTCAAACATCTCATTTCCAGCACATCCACCCTCCTGCGCACAACTCTATCCATAGCCCACGCCTCGCAACCATACAACATTGTTGGAACCACTATTCCTTCAAACATACCCATTTTTGCTTTCCGAGATAATGTTCTCGACTTCCACACATTCTTCAAGGCTCCCAGGATTTTCGCCCCCTCCCCCACCCTATGATTCACTTCCGCTTCCATGGTTCCATCCGCTGCCAGATCCACTCCCAGATATCTAAAACACTTTACTTCCGTCGTAGATATATATATATATATATATATATATATATATATATATATATATATATATATATATATATATATATATATAGATAGATAGATAGATAGATAGATAGATAGATAGATGGACAAATAGATAAAATCCTTTAAACATATGAGACATACACACACTTGCAAAAGTTTAATCTTCGCTGATAAAACGTGCGTGATACATAGATTAAACAACACGAAGTCACAAGAGAAAGATAGTCAAACGCTGATCTCGTTGCCTGATGTATAATAAACCCAGTTCACAAAAGACAAAGGTACGTATTTTCCGTCCTGTGTGTCTTGTGACAGGTGAGCGTCACTGGCCCAGGATGTCATTACTTACTATGCTGCAACAGATTAAAGTCCATGTTACTCCAACCCTCCACCCACCCCTCACTTCTCCCCTAACCCCCACACCGAGCTGAGGTTGGGGCATAGCGAAAAGACACTCAGCAATTTGTCGTTGAGCCTGCGTGTGTAAGGGTGGGGCGCTGGACGCCCCTCCCGGGGTTCGATTCTGCCCCGTGGTGTATGTACACATCCAGATAAGAATGTGTATCCCTCGTAGACCTCTATTGTTGCTATGACCCTTTACAGGAACGTTATATACATGACCTTAGTTCAACTATAGGATTCCTTATTTTCTATTCCATCATTATCACCGAGGAAGGAGGAATCGACCCCGACCGTCCTGTTACGTGCCACACGCGAGCCTGTGTGGTGGAAATGATAGATGGCGAGGGAGACAGTCATAAATTATCGCTTTAGCTCTCCTCCGTGACCAGTCGGACGGGGAGAAAAAATGAAAGAGAAACCTGATTTTCGCTTCTCGAGGGAAGAATGAAAGGGAACCCATACCCGGAGCCATGCCAGTGTGGGCCGCACACGTCTGATACAAGACTTACTCTGCCTCACTTGCCCGTATGGCTGTGTGTGTGTGTGTGTGTGTGTGTGTGTGTGTGTGTGTGTGTGTGTGTGTGTGTGTGTGTATTTGCTGATAGCCACGAGGAAAAATGATGCACGATAAGTTCCCAGTACACTTACTGTACTTTTCATCTTCAGGGAAGGGTTAGATGTGGAGTACCCGAGAGCACACTCCACACTCATCGTGAGACATTTTTTCTTCGTCGTTATCAGTATATATCCGAAGACGTGCGTCACTGTGACCTTACTGAAACATATATATATATATATATATATATATATATATATATATATATATATATATATATATATATATATATATGTATATATATATATATATATATATATATAATATATATATTTATATATTGTTGTTGGAAAGGATCACAATTTTGCGCGTGATCAAGTATATTCCTATGAGTCCACGGGGAAAATGTAAAACACGATAAGTTCCCAAATGCACTTTCGTGTAATAATCAGATCATCAGGAGAGATACAAGAAAGAAATATGAATCAGCTGATATACAACGAAGAGACGTAGCTGGGACGCCATTTGGTAAAAACGTGATTGTCCAAGACAGACAACGAGGGTATCATAAACTCATTATGTGGACAAAAAGGTGAATTTTTTACGAGTCTTATCAACAACGAAGCTATCCAATTTGTATAGACTTTCACTGATATTAAGGTTATATTTTTTTTTGTGTATTTGATGATAGAAGATATTTAGCACCTTCCATCAAATTTACTGTAGAAAATGAAAATAATGATATGTTGCCATTTTTAGATTGCGTGATCCATAGGCAAAGAAACAAGTTCAAGCTCAGCATATACAGAAAATCTACCAATGTATGCTCATATATCCATTATCATTCATCTCAACATGACAGAGTTAAATTATCATCATTTCAATCTATGTTCCTTAGGGCATTACGTATTTGCAGTCCAGAGTTTATTGATGATGAGTTTGAGAAGATATATTCTATTGGATCTAAGTTAAAGTACCCTAGATCTTTCATTGATAAATCCCTTAAGTTAGCAAAGAAATCACTTTATAGTTAAGCTCAAACCTCCCATTGACACCAAGAATCTTTTAGTTCTCCCTTTTAATAATAATTTTACTTTACTTCCCATGTTCCTTAAATCCTTTAATGTAAATGTTACCTTCAGCAACAAATACTATAAAGAATATCTTAATCAGGAACTCACCAGAATATTCTCCTGAGTGCATCTATAAAGTACCGTGCAGAAATTGTGATAAGTTTTACGTTGGGCAGACTCGTAGGGATCTTTCTGTTAGGCTTAAGCAACATAAATAGAGTATAAGAACAGGTCAAAAATCAAATGCCTTGTTTAATCACGTTAAAAACTATGATCATTGTACTGACTGGAATAATGCCATCTCACTTATTAACTCTAACTCCAGTACCACGAGAAATATCATTGAATCTTCTATTACTAGATACACAAAGAATTATAACCTTAATATTACTGAAAGTCTA
>NC_092269.1:25827953-25847953 GCF_036320965.1 Panulirus ornatus
TGATTCAATCCACTGACAGCATGTCAACCCCGGTATACCACATCGATCCAATTCACTCTATCCCTTCCTCGCCTTTCACCCTCCTGCATGTTCAGGCCCCGATCACTCAAAAACTTTTTCACTCCATCTTTCCACCTCCAATTTGGTCTCCCACTTCTCCTCATTCCCTCCACCTCCGACACATATATCCTCTTCGTCAATCTTTCCTCACTCATTCTCTCCATGTGCCCAAACCATTTCAAAACACCCTCTTCTGTTCTCTCAACCACGTTCTTTTTATTTCCACACATCTCTCTTACCCTTACATTAATTACTCGATCAAACCACCTCACACCACACATTGTCCTCAAACATCTCATTTCCGGCACATCCACCCTCCTGCGCACAACTCTATCCATAGCCCACGCCTCGCAACCATACAACATTGTTGGAACCACTATTCCTTCAAACATACCCATTTTTGCTTTCCGAGATAATGTTCTCGACTTCCACACATTCTTCAAGGCTCCCAGGATTTTCGCCCCCTCCCCCACCCTATGATCCACTTCCACTTCCATGGTTCCATCCGCTGCCAGATCCACTCCCAGATATCTAAAACACTTTACTTCCTCCAGTTTTTCTCCAGTCAAACTTACCTCCCAATTGACTTGACCCTCAACCTTACTGTACCTAATAAGCTTGCTCTTATTCACATTTACTCTTAACTTTCTTCTTTCACACAATTTACCAAACTCAGTCACCATCTTCCGCAGTTTCTCACATGAATCAGCCACCAGCGCTGTATCATCAGCGAACAACAACTGACTCACTTCCCAAGCTCTCTCATCCCTAAAAGACTTCATACTTGTCCCTCTTTCCAAAACTCTTGCATTCACCTCCCTAACAACCCCATCCATAAACAAATTAAACAACCATGGAGACATCACACACTCCTTCCGCAAACCTACATTCACTCAGAACCAATGACTTTCCTCTCTTCCTACACGCACACATGCCTTACATCGTCGATAAAAACTTTTCACTGTTTCTAACAAATTGCCTCCCACACCATATATTCTTAATACCTTCCACAGAGCATCTCTATCAACTCTATCATATGTCTTCTCCAGATCCATAAATGCTACATACAAATCCATTTGCTTTTCTAAGTATTTCTCACACACAGTCTTCAAAGCAAACACCTGATCCACACATCCTCTACCACTTCTGTAACCACACTGCTCTTCCCCAATCTGATGCTCTGTACATGCCTTCACCTTCTCAATCAATACCCTCCCATATAATTTGCCATGAATACTCAATAAACTTATACCTCTGTAATTTGAGAACTCACTCTTATCCCCTTTGCCTTCGTACAATGGCACTATGCACGCATTCCGCCAATCCTCAGGCACCTCACCATGAGTCGTACATACATTAAATAACCTTACCAACCAGTCAACAATACAGTCACCCCCTTTTTTAATAAATTCCACTTCAGTACCATCCAAACCTGCTGCCTTGCCGGCTTTCATCTTCCGCAAAGCTTTTACTACCTCTTCTCTGTTTACCAAATCATTTTCCCTAACCTTCTTACTTTGCACACCACCTCAACCAAAACACCCTATATCTGCCACTCTATCATCAAACACATTCAAGAAACCTTCAAAATACTCACTCCATCTCCTTCTCACATCACCACTACTTATCACCTCCCCACTAGCGCCCTTCACTGATGTTCCCCTTTGCTCCCTTGTCTAACGCACTGTATCTACCTCCTTCCAGAACATCTTTTTATTCTCCCAAAAATTTAATGATACTCCCTCACCCCAACTCTCATTTGCCCTCTTTTTCACCTCTTGCACCTTTCTCTTGACCTCCTGTCTCTTTCTTTTATACATCTCCCACTCAATTGCATTTTTTCCCTGCAAAAATCGTCCAAATGCCTCTCTCTTCTCTTTCACTAATAATCTTACTTCTTCATCCCACCACTCACTACCCTTTCTAATCAACCCACCTCCCATGCTTCTCATGCCATAAGCATATATATATATATATATATATATATATATATATATATATATATATATATATATATATATATATATATATATATATATATATATATATATATATATATATATATATATTTTTTTTTTTTTGGCTTTGTCGCTGTCTCCCGCGTTTGCGAGGTAGCGCAAGGAAACAGACGAAAGAAATGGCCCAACCCACCCCCATACACACGCCTTGATTCAATCCACTGACAGCACGTCAACCCCTGTATACCATATCGCTCCAATTCACTCTATTCTCTGCCCTCCTTTCACCCTCCTGCATGTTCAGGCCCCGATCACTCAAAATCTTTTTCACTCCATCTTTCCACTTCCAATTTGGTCTCCCTCTTCTCCTCGTTCCCTCCACCTCCGACACATATATCCTCTTGGTCAATCGTTCCTCACTCATTCTCTCCATGTGACCAAACCATTTCAAAACACCCTCTTTTGCTCTCTCAAGCACGCTCTTTTTATTTCCACACATCTCTCTTACCCATACGTTACTTACTCGATCAAACCACCTCACACCACACATTGTCCTCAAACATCTCATTTCCAGCACATCCATCCTCCTGCGCACAACTCTATCCATAGTCCACGCCTCGCAACCATACAACATTGTTGGAACCACTATTCCTTCAAACATACCCATTTTTGCTTTCCGAGATAATGTTCTCGACCTCCACACATTCTTCAAGGCTCCCAGAATTTTCGCCCCCTCCCCCACCCTATGATCCACTTCCGCTTCCATGGTTCCATCCGCTGCCAGATCCAATCCCAGATATCTAAAACACTTCACTTCCTCCAGTTTTTCTCCATTCAAACTCACCTCCCAATTGACTTGACCCTCAACCCTACTGTACCTAATAACCTTGCTCTTATTCACATTTACTCTTAACTTTCTTCTTTCACACACTTTACCAAACTTCGTCAACAGCATCTGCAGTTTCTCACATGAATCAGCCACCAGCGCTGTATCATCAGCGAACAACAACTGACTCACTTCCCAAGCTCTCTCATCCCCAACAGACTTCATACTTGCCCCTCTTTCCAAAACTCTTGCATTCACCTCCCTAACAACCCCATCCATAAACAAATTAAACAACCATGGAGACATCACACACCCCTGCCGCAAACCTACATTCACTGAGAACCAATTACTTTCCTCTCTTCCTACACGTATACATGCCTTACATCCTCGATAAAAACTTTTCACTGCTTCTAACAACTTGCTTCCCACACCATATATTCTTAATATGTATATATATATATATATATATATATATATATATATATATATATATATATATATATATATATATATATATATATATATATATATATATATATATATATATATATATATATATATATATATATCCCTGGGGATAGGGGAGAAAGAATACTTCCCACGTATTCCCTGCGTGTCGTAGAAGGCGACTAAAAGGGGAGGGAGTGGGGGGCTGGACATCCCCCCCTCCCATTATTTTTTTTTTTTAATATTTCCAAAAAAAGGAACCGAGAAGGGGGCCAGGTGAGGATATTCCTTCAAAGGCCCAGTTCTCTGTTCTTAACGCTACCTCTCTAACGCGGGAAATGGCGAATAGTTTGAAAGAAAGAAAAAGAATATATATATATATATGTATATATATATATATATATATATATATATATATATATATATATATATATATATATATATATATATATATATATATATATATATCCCTGGGTATAGGGGAGAAAGAATGCTTCCCACGTATTCCCTGCGTGTCATAGAAGGCTACTAAAAGGGGAGGGAACGGGAGGCTGGAAATCCTACCCTCCCGTTTTTTCAATATCACCAAAAGCAGGAAAAGAGAAGGAGGCCAAGTGAGGATATTCCCTCTAAGGCTCCATCCTCTGTTCTTAACGCTACCTCGCTAACACCGGAAATGGCTGTTAGAGGTTAGTATGGAGAGAGAGAGAGAGAGAGAGAGAGAGAGAGAGAGAGAGAGAGAGAGAGAGAGAGAGAGAGAGAGAGAGAGAGAGAGAGAGAGAGATATTTCCCACTTTTATCTTTCACTCTCAACCCAAGTCGCTGAGTTAGTCTTCGGAGTATAGGTCGGCTTTCTGCTCTGTTATTCATGACGGCGCGCAGCGCAAGGGGCACAAAGGGCTGACTGGATGATCTTTGTTTGTAAACAGGATGTCTGTCCTTATACATACGTCCTTCCCTACCTCTCCCTTACTCCCTCCTAACGCTCTCTATCTCTCTCTCTCTCTCTCTCTCTCTCTCTCTCTCTCTCTCTCTCTCTCTCTCTCTCTCTCTCTCTCTCTCTCTCTCTCTCTCTCTCTCTCTCTCTCTCTCTCTCTCTCTCTCTCTCTCTCTCTCTCTCTCTCTCTCTCTCTCTCTCTCTCTCTCTCTCTCTCTCTCTCTCTCTCTGTCATATGAGAAGAAAATAGTTCAACCTGTAGGTATTCCTGTTGATATTCCAAGATACCAAAGTAAAAAGCATCATTTCCTCGCAAGACCATTCAGTAGGTAGGAGCCCAGGGTCGCTCCACAAAGTGTCACTTTACTGACGGCGACTTGACTTGGTGGCAAGTCACGGGGTGTGACCTCACCTGACCTACAACCTCCAAGAGAAATAAGCATGGTAGCCCACCCCCTACAGATTACCTAACCTCGGTCCAACACCCTGAGGTGAGGTCAAAACTTGCGACATTCGGCTGCGACGTATCCAGTTCCCTTTGGGGATAGCCTCTCCTACCAGACCGCATGAATGATGATGATAATGATGATAGAAAAGTCCTTTCCAAGGAAGGGGGGAGGAGAAGAGAGGAGGAAAGAGCAAGAGTTATGTTAGGGGAAGTGAATTTTAGTAGGAGGTAAAGAGCCAGGGCTCGACCCAGTGTGTATTGGGTTGTGGAGATAGTTAGGGCTGGTGAGTGAAGGGCGAAGGAAGGTTTTTTATGATATAGGAGGAGAGGGATTGTATCTCTGACAGACAGATACTGATATTGCCAAGATGTTCCCTGCACGAATTTGGTTATAAGTTCTATGATAGTTTCCAGGTTTTGAATTTTGATATATGGGGACTCGATATTGTTTTGGTTAAAAATTGAACATATTGTATGGGTGATCTATTCCCAGGAGATTGTTGAAGTAGTCAATCCAGTAGTTAAAGTGTACTTCAAAGCGCTCCACATGATTTCCGTAAAGTTTTCTCCAATAGATGTTTAGTGGAGGCAGTCGCGCTCTCTCGTGGAGTTCTGTATTCCATCTTCATGATCTGTCATGTACCCGGCCACCACGGCAAGACAGCAGTCAGGTAGTTGACTTGTTCTATACAACAAGTGTTCCACTCCGGTTCTTGAACTCTTTGCCATCTGACACCATATCAGGAGGGTGGGTGTTCGGGTTGCTAGTTTAGAGGGTTTCCTTTACGAATGGACTGAGAGCGACACAAAAACGCGATCAACAACAACAACAACGACAACAACAATCTTGCTTTATTGGTTACGGTACATGAAATGAGACATCCCAGGGGGCAACGAGCCACTAGAGGTGCAGGATCTACATAGACACGCAAGGCCACTGCCACACGCAGTCACACCTGGACACAGACAATCACACATAGTAAAAGCATCATATATCTGGTCTGACAAGCAACGTTTTGGCGACCACGGGAGCGACAGAGATGAATCACAAAGGAGATGGTGTTTTCCACGATCCGTTGTCCTTGAGTCCATCATAGCCTCTTTGCTCCCTACTGAAATGTACTCTTCTCTCGTACCAATTTCCTCCTGATGGTGAATGTTATCAGTGAGATCCCTTCCTCAAGCACTGTGTTCTGGGTTAGTGGATGGTATTACATAGCCTAGCGTGACATGTGAGAACTATTCCTGGATCTATACACATGATTCCTTATAGCTAAACAGCAGCATCCCAGCCACTAGCTGTGCCTGAGCCAAACACCTATGTCTCAGCTCACCTGCCTCAGCCAACCACCTATGCTTCAATCATCCAGCTAAGCTCAAGCTAACCAGCTATGCCTCAGCCAACCAGCTATACTTTAGTCATCCATCAGGTCCTCAGTCACCAGCAATGCCTCAGTCAACCAGCTGTGCCTTAGCCACCAGCTGTTGTTCCTGAGACCACCAGCTGTGCCTTAACCAACCAGCTGTTCCTCAGCCACCAGCTTTGTCTGCAGCAGTCCATCAATCAAGGCCCATGGTCACGCGCGTCCCACAAAGTACAGATTTATCTCATCGTTTAGATACGCTGTCGACGGGTGCGGCCAAAGGCTCTCTCCTCTAGTGCCTCGTCTGGGTTCTTATCGAGAGAGAGAGAGAGAGAGAGAGAGAGAGAGAGAGAGAGAGAGAGAGAGAGAGAGAGAGAGAGAGAGAGAGAGAGAGAGAGAGAGAGAGAGAATCATTTCAGCATTCTGCTTTTCACAAGGGAAGGGAGACTACCTAGGGTATCAATATCATTTTTCTTATTTGTCATTTATACTTACCAATATATACTTATTTACTTTATACACTTTTTCATATCGATTATACCCCTCTAACAAAAAAATACAGAGCATGAATGAGGAGAGGGTGGCTAAGAGAGTATACATGTCACAATTGGAGGGAACAAGGAGAAGTGTGTGACCAATTAGGAGGTGGAAAGAATGAGTGAAGGGTCTTAGACATGCAAGAGGGCGCAAGGGGTGCAAGGGACAGAGAAAATTGGAATGATATGTTGTACACTTGATGACATGCTTTCATTGGGATGAATCAGGGGATACGAACCGATACTCTGGTTTCGGTGCATTGTACATGGCGGCTAGAGAGAAAATGCGAACCAATGAGATCGTTCCTCGTCTGTTCCTGGCGCTACCTTTCTAACGCCGGAAACAGTGAGCAGTTGGGAAAAAAATCAAATAGATATATGTTTGGACAGACAGACAGATGGATGTACCATAACTTACGCCGTGTGCCCAGAGGAGGGGATGATGAGCAGCGTTGTGTGTGAGGAGGCTGGCTACCACAGCCCCGTGAGATTCATGGGTTGTAACGCGAGATAATTACACTGTGGAGGCTTATGTGGCTCTGTGTTATACCTACTTGAATATACGGGGAAGGAGGGTCTACATTCCTGGCGTCCCACTTATTACCCCAGGGTTTTCAAGTCATCCAAATCCTCTTTGTCCCACGAGTTCACGTCTCTCACTGAAGAGATGTGTGTTGTGGTGAAGTTGGAGGGAGATGGGAATCAAGATCACAGTACTCAGCTGGCACCAGACGGGGAACCATAAACCAACAGAAACTTTCCGTTCCCCACATCATCAAAATGAGCAGAAGACGTGGCTTTCTTTTCTTTTTGTGCTTGTGTAGGTTAAAAGAAACAGCACAGGTAACGGAATTCCCTAGTGAAGTTCTTCTCATTAAATATATATATTAGGGGCGATCATAGCCGAGCGGTTAGCGTTCTCAGCTATCACCCAAAAGATCCGGGTTCGAATCGTTGTTATAGGAGGGCATTATGTGTTCTACGGAACGTGCGCCTTCAAAGGCACTGTATTTGCGTGTATATATATATATATATATATATATATATATATATATATATATGTATATATATACATATATATAAATATATATGCATATATATATATATATATATGTATATATATATATATATATATATATATATATATATATATATATATATATATATATATATATATATATATATATATATATATATATATATATATATATATATATATATATATATATATATATACATATATATATATATATATGTAGTCATTTGGTAAACAGAGAAAAGGTAGTAAAAGCTTTACGGAAGATGAAAGCCGGCAAGGCAGCGGGTTTGGATGGTATTCCAGTGGAATTTATTAAAAAAAAGGGGGTGACTGTATTGTTGACTGGTTGGTAAGGTTATTCAATGTATATACGACTTATGATGAGGTGCCTGAGGATTGGCGGAATGCTTGCATAGTGCCATCATACAAAGGCAAAGGGGATAAAAGTGAGTGCTCAAATTACAGAGGTAAAAGTTTGTTGAGTATTCCTGGGAAATTATATGGGAGGGTAATGATTGAGAGGGTGAAGGCATGTACAGAGCATCAGATTGGGGAAGAGCAGTGTGGTTTTAGAAGTGGTGGAGGATGTGTGGATCAGGTGTTTGCTTTGAAGAGTGTATGTGAGAAATACTTAGAAAAGCAAATGGATTTGTATGTAGCATTTATGGATCTGAAGAAGGCATATCATAGAGTTGATAGAGATGCTCTGTGGAAGGTATTAAGAATATATGGTGTGGGAGGCAAGTTGTTAGAAGCAGTGAAAAGTCTTTATCGAGGATGTAAGGTATGTGTACGTGTAGGAAGAGAGGAAAGTGATTGGTTTTCAGTGAATGTTGGTTTGCGGTAGAGGTGTGTGATGTCTCCATGGTTGTTTAATTTGTTTATGGATGGGGTTGTTAGGGAGGTGAATGCAAGAGTGTTTGAAAGAGGGGCAAGTATGCAGTCTGCTGTGGATGAGAGAGCTTGGGAAGTGAGTCAGTTGTTTTCTCTGATGATACAGCTCTGGTGGCTGATTCATGTGAGAAACTGCAGAAGCTGGTGACTGAGTTTGGTAAAGTGTGTGAAAGAAGAAAGTTAAGAGTAAATGTGAATAAGAGCAAGGTTATTAGGTACAGTAGGGTTGAGGGACAAGTCAGTAAGGAGGTAAGTTTGAATGGAAAAAAACTGGAGGAAGTGAAGTGTTTTAGATATCGGGAAGTGGATTAGGCAGCGGATGGAACCATGGAAGCGGAAGTAAATCATAGGGTGGGGGAGGGGGCAAAAGTTCTGGGAGCGTTGAAGAATGTGTGGAAGTCGAGAACATTATCTCGGAATGCAATAAAGGGTACGTTTGAAGGAATAGTGGTTCCAACAATGTTATATGGTTGCGAGGCGTGGGCTATAGATAGAGTTGTGCGTAGGAGGGTGGATGTGCTGGAAATGAGATGTTTGAGGACAATATGTGGTGTGAGACGGTTTGATCGAGTAAGTAATAATAGGGTAAGAGAGGTGTGTGGTATAAAAAGAGTGTGGTTGAGAGAGCAGAAGAGGGTGTTTTGAAATAGTTTGGTCACATGGAGAGAATGAGTGGGGAAAGATTGACCAAGAGAATATATGTGTCAGAGGTGGAGGGAATGAGGAGAAGTGGGAGACCAAATAGGAGGTGGAAAGATGGAGTTAAAAAGATTTTGAGTGATCGGGGCCTGAACATGAAGGAGGGTGAAAGGCGTACAAGGAATAGAGTGAATTGGAACGATGTGGTATACCGGGGTCGACGTGCTGTCAATGGATTGAATCAGGTCATGTGAAGCGTCTGGGGTAAACCATGGAAAGTTCACGCAAATATACATACCTACACAGCTTTCCATGGTTTACCCCAGACGCTTCACATGCCTTGATTCAATCCACTGACAGCACGTCAACCACGGTATACCACATCGCTCCAATTCACTCTATTCCTTGCCCTCCTTTCACCCTCCTGCATGTTCAGGCCCCGATCACACAAAATCTTTTTCACTCCATCTTTCCACCTCCAATTTGGTCTCCCTCTTCTACTCGTTCCCTCCACCTCCGACACATATATCCTCTTGGTCAATTTTTCCTCACTCATTCTCTCCATGTGCCCAAACCATTTCAAAACACCCTCTTCTGCTCTCTCAACCACGCTCTTTTTATTTCCACACATCTCTCCTACCCTTACGTTACTTACTCGATCAAACCACCTCACACCACACATTGTCCTCAAACATCTCATTTCCAGCACATCCATCCTCCTGCGCACAACTCTATCCATAGCCCACGCCTCGCAACCATACAACATTGTTGGAACCACTATTCCTTCAAAGATACCCATTTTTGCCTTCCGAGATAATGTTCTCGACTTCCACACATTCTTCAAGGCTCCCAGAATTTTCGCCCCCTCCCCCACCCTATGATCCACTTCCGCTTCCATGGTTCCATCCGCTGCCAGATCCACTCCCAGATATCTAAAACACTTCACTTCCTCCAGTTTTTCTCCATTCAAACTCACCTCCCAATTGACTTGACCCTCAACCCTACTGTACCTAATAACCATGCTCTTATTCACATTTACTCTTAACTTTCTTCTTTCACACACTATACCAAACTCAGTCACTAGCTTCTGCAGTTTCTCACATGAATCAGCCACCAGCGGTGTATCATCAGCGAACAACTGACTCACTTCCCAAGCTCTCTCATCCCCAATATATATATATATATATATATATATATATATATATATATATATATATATATATATATATATATATATATATATATATATATATATATATATATATTATCCCTGGGGATAGGGGAGAAAGAATACTTCCCACGTATTCCCTGCGTGTCGTAGAAGGCGACTAAAAGGGAAGGGAGCGGGGGGCTGGAAATCCTCTCCTCTCGTTTTTTTTTTTTTTTTTCCAAAAGAAGGAACAGAGAAGGGGCCAGGAGAGGATATTCCCTCAAAGGCCCAGTCCTCTGTTCTTAGCGCTACCTCGCTAATGCGGGAAATGGCGAACGGTATGAAAAAAAAAAAAAAAATATATATATATATATATATATTATATATATATATATATATACATATATATATATAATATATATATATATATATATATATATATATATATATATATATATATATATATATATATATATATATATATATATATATATATATATATAATTCCTATGAGTCCACGAGAAAAATGAAACACGAAAAGTTCCCAAGTGCACTTTCGTGTAATAATCATATCATCAGGGGAGACACAAGAGAGGAATATAACAGTCAGTTGATATACATCGAAGAGACGAAGCTAGATGCCTTTGGTAAACATGTGATTGTCCAAAACATACAACGAGCGTTCATAAACTTATCATTTTACAAATCTTATCAACAATAAAGTTATCTAATTAGTACAGACCATCACTAATATTAAGATTATAATTCTTTGTGTATTTAATAATAGAAGATTCAATGATATTTCTCTTGGTGATGGAGTTAGAGTTAACAACTGAGATGGCGTTACTCCAGTCAATACAATGATCATAGTTTTTAACATGATTAAACAAGGCATTTGATTCCTGTCCCGTTCTTATACTATATTTATGTTGCTTAAGTCTAACAGAAAGATCCTTACCAGTCTGACCAACATAAAATTTATCATGGTTTCCACAAGGAACTTTATAGATGCAACCAAGAGAATTTTCTGGTGAATTCCTGATTAAGATATTCTTTATAGTATTATTGTTGCTTAAGGCAACATTTACATTAAAGGATTTAAGCAACATGGGAAGCAAAGTGAAATTATTATTAAAAGGGAGAACTAAAAGATTCTTGGTGTTAATGGGAGGTTTGGGCTTAACTCTATAAAATGATTTCTTTGCTAACTTAAGGGATTTATTAATGAAAGATCTAGGATACTTTAACTCAGATCCAATAGAATATATCCTCTCAAACTCATCATCAATAAACTCTGGACTGCAAATACGTAATGCCCTTAGGAACATAGATTGAAATGATGATAATTTAACTCTATCCTGTTGAGATGAGTAATGATGGATACATGAGCATACATTGGTGGGTTTTCTGTATATGCTAAACTTAAACTTGTGTATAAAAGACTGTGTATTTCAATTTAATGGAGATTATTATGCTCAAAAATTTGGTATGGCAAGGGGTAACCCTCTTTCACCTGTACTTAGTAATCTTTATATGGAATTTTTTGAAACAAAATTACTAAAGGATATCTTACCTTCTAATGCAATTTGATTTAGGTATGTAGATGATGTTCTTTGTGTTTGGCCAACAGATGAAAATTTACAAATATTTCTCCCCTTACTTAACAATTTAGTACCTTCCATCAAATTTACTGTAGAAAATGAAAATAATGGTATGTTGCCATTTTTAGATTGCATGATCCATAGACAAGGAAACAAGTTTAAGTTTAGCATATACAGAAAACCCACCAATGTATGCTCATATATCCATTATTACTCATCTCAACATGACAGAGTTAAATTATCATCATTTCAATCTATGTTCCTAAGGGCATTACGTATTTGCAGTCCAGAGTTTATTGATGATGTGTTTGAGAAGACATATTCTATTGGATCTGAGTTAAAGTACCCTAGATCTTTCATTAATAAATCCCTTAAGTTAGCAAAGAAATCATTTTATAGAGTTAAGCCCAAACCTCCCATTAACACCAAGAATCTTTTAGTTCTCCCTTTTAATAATAATTTCACTTTGCTTCCCATGTTGCTTAAATCCTTTAATGTAAATGTTGCCTTAAGCAACAATAATACTATAAAGAATATCTTAATCAGGAATTCACCAGAAAATTCTCTTGGTTGCATCTATAAAGTTCCTTGTGGAAACTGTGATAAATTTTATGTTGGTCAGACTGGTAAGGATCTTTCTGCTAGACTTAAGCAACATAAATATAGTATAAGAACGGGACAAGAATCAAATGCCTTGTTTAATCATGTTAAAAACTATGATCATTGTATTGACTGGAGTAACGCCATCTCAGTTGTTAACTCTAACTCTATCACCAAGAGAAATATCATTGAATCTTCTATTATTAAATACACAAAGAACTATAATCTTAATATTAGTGATGGTCTGTACAAATTAGATAACTTTATTGTTGATAAGATTTGTAAAATGATAAGTTTATGAACGCTCGTTGTATGTTTTGGACAATCACATGTTTACCAAATGGCATCCTAGCTTCGTCTCTTTGATGTATATCAACTGACTGTTATATTCCTATCTTGTGTCTCCCCTGATGATGTGATTATTACACGAAAGTGCACTTGGGAACTTTTCGTGTTTCATTTTCCTCTTGGACTCATACGAATATCTTGATCACGCGCAAAATTGTGATCCTTTCCAACATATATATATATATACATATTTTTTTTTTTTTTTTTTTTTTTTTTTTTTTTTATACTTTGTCGCTGTCTCCCGCGTTTGCGAGGTAGCGCAAGGAAACAGACGAAAGAAATGGCCCCCCCCCCCCCCATACACATGTACATACACACGTCCACACACGCAAATATACATACCTACACAGCTTTCCATGGTTTACCCCAGACGCTTCACATGCCTTGCTTCAATCCACTGACAGCACGTCAACCCCTGTATACCACATGACTCCAATTCACTCTATTTCTTGCCCTCCTTTCACCCTCCTGCATGTTCAGGCCCCGATCACACAAAATCTTTTTCACTCCATCTTTCCACCTCCAATTTGGTCTCCCTCTTCTCCTCGTTCCCTCCACCTCCGACACATATATCCTCTTGGTCAATCTCTCCTCACTCATTCTCTCCATGTGCCCAAACCATTTCAAAACACCCTCTTCTGCTCTCTCAACCACGCTCTTTTTATTTCCACACATCTCTCTCACCCTTACGTTACTTACTCGATCAAACCACCTCACACCACACATTGTCCTCAAACATCTCATTTCCAGCACATCCATCCTCCTGCGCACATCTCTATCCATAGCCCACGCCTCGCAACCATACAACATTGTTGGAACCACTATTCCCTCAAACATACCCATTTTTGCTTTCCGAGATAATGTTCTCGACTTCCACACATTTTTCAAGGCTCCCAAAATTTTCGCCCCCTCCCCCACCCTATGATCCACTTCCGCTTCCATGGTTCCATCCGCTGACAGATCCACTCCCAAATATCTAAAACACTTCACTTCCTCCAGTTTTTCTCCATTCAAACTCACCTCCCAATTGACTTGACCCTCAACCCTACTGTACCTAATAACCTTGCTCTTATTCACATTTACTCTCAACTTTCTTCTTCCACACACTTTACCAAACTCAGTCACCAGCTTCTGCAGTTTCTCACATGAATCAGCCACCAGCGCTGTATCATCAGCGAACAACAACTGACTCACTTCCCAAGCTCTCTCATCCCCAACAGACTTCATACTTGCCCCTCTTTCCAGGACTCTTGCATTTACCTCCCTTACAACCCCATCCATAAACAAATTAAACAACCATGGAGACATCACACACCCCTGCCGCAAACCTACATTCACTGAGAACCAATCACTTTCCTCTCTTCCTACACGTACACATGCCTTACATCCTCGATAAAAACTTTTCACTGCTTCTAACAATATATATATATATATATATATATATATATATATATATATATATATATATATATATATATATATATATATATATATATATATATATATATATACTACCTTGGCCCACCAGTGATGCTACTACGTTTGTGAATCGGGAACCATTGCAACACAAACCCCGCCAGGTGGTAGAGTTTCCCGCAGTGTATCGAGACAGACTTCCCCAGAACTTTTTTTAAAGGGGAAGGAAATGTTTATAGTTGTGTTACTGGAGTGATAGTTTTCATACATGGTGTTTTGACAAGAAAATAGTGAAATTGGAGAAAAATGTAGCTTAGACATTGAAGCTTATTGATACAGTGGTTAAATTGATGAGAACTGCTATTGACGTTTGTGTAAATAAATTATACATTTCCTTTTTCCATAGCCAGAGGTTGAACCATCATGTGACATTCAATTTTTCATTCATTTCAAGCTAGAAGCTTCAGTTTTCTAAATTGTTTCTTACATTTTTCATATGTATATATATGTATGTGTGTGTGTGTGTATATGTGCGTATGTATGTGTATGTGTGTGTATGTGTATATGTATATATATATGTATATTATCCCTGGGGATAGGGGTGAAAGAATACTTCCCATGTATTCCTCGCGTGTCGTAGAAAGCGACTAGAGGGGACGGGAGCGGGGGGGCCAGAAATCCTCCCCTCCTTGTATTAACTTTCTAAAATGGGAAACAGAAGAAGGAGTCACGCGGGGAGTGCTCATCCTCCTCGAAGGCTCAGAGTGGGGTGCCTAAATGTGTGTGGATGTAACCAAGATGTGAAAAAAGGAGAGATAGGTAGTATGTTTGAGGAAAGGAACCTGGATGTTTTGGCTCTGAGTGAAACGAAGCTCAAGGGTAAAGGGGAAGAGTGGTTTGGGAATGTCTGGGGAGTAAAGTCAGGGGTTAGTGAGAGGACAAGAGCAAGGGAAGGAGTAGCAATACTCCTGAAACAGGAGTTGTGGGAGTATGTGATAGAATGTAAGAAAGTAAATTCTCGATTAATATGGGTAAAACTGAAAGTTGATGGAGAGAGGTGGGTGATTATTGGTGCATATGCACCTGGGCATGAGAAGAAAGATCATGAGAGGCAAGTGTTTTGGGAGCAGCTGAATGAGTGTGTTAGTGGTTTTGATGCACGAGACCGGGTTATAGTGATGGGTGATTTGAATGCAAAGGTGAGTAATGTGGCAGTTGAGGGAATAATTGGTATACATGGGGTGTTCAGTGTTGTAAATGGAAATGGTAAAGAGCTTGTAGATTTATGTGCTGAAAAAGGACTGATGATTGGGAATACCTGGTTTAAAAAGCGAGATATACATAAGTATACTTATGTAAGTAGGAGAGATGGCCAGAGAGCGTTATTGGATTACGTGTTAATTGACAGGCGTGCGAAAGAGAGACTTTTGGATGTTAATGTGCTGAGAGGTGCAACTGGAGGGATGTCTGATCATTATCTTGTGGAGGCTAAGGTGAAGATTTGTATGGGTTTTCAGAAAAGAAGAGTGAATGTTGGGGTGAAGAGGGTGGTGAGAGTAAGTGAGCTTGGGAAGGAGACCTGTGTGAGGAAGTACCAGGAGAGACTGAGTACAGAATGGAAAAAGGTGAGAACAATGGAAGTAAGGGGAGTGGGGGAGGAATGGGATGTATTTAGGGAATCAGTGATGGATTGCGCAAAAGATGCTTGTGGCATGAGAAGAGTGGGAGGTGGGTTGATTAGAAAGGGTAGTGAGTGGTGGGATGAAGAAGTAAGAGTATTAGTGAAAGAGAAGAGAGAGGCATTTGGACGATTTTTGCAGGGAAAAAATGCAATTGAGTGGGAGATGTATAAAAGAAAGAGACAGGAGGTCAAGAGAAAGGTGCAAGAGGTGAAAAAAAGGGCAAATGAGAGTTGGGGTGAGAGAGTATCATTAAATTTTAGGGAGAATAAAAAGATGTTCTGGAAGGAGGTAAATAAAGTGCGTAAGACAAGGGAGCAAATGGGAACTTCAGTGAAGGGCGCAAATGGGGAGGTGATAACAAGTAGTGGTGATGTGAGAAGGAGATGGAGTGAGTATTTTGAAGGTTTGTTGAATGTGTTTGATGATAGAGTGGCAGATATAGGGTGTTTTGGTCGAGGTGGTGTGCAAAGTGAGAGGGTTAGGGAAAATGATTTGGTAAACAGAGAAGAGGTAGTGAAAGCTTTGCGGAAGATGAAAGCCGGCAAGGCAGCAGGTTTGGATGGTATTGCAGTGGAATTTATTAAAAAAGGGGGTTACTGTATTGTTGACTGGTTGGTAAGGTTATTTAATGTATGTATGACTCATGGTGAGGTGCCTGAGGATTGGCGGAATGCGTGCATAGTGCCATTGTACAAAGGCAAAGGGGATAAGAGTGAGTGCTCAAATTACAGAGATATAAGTTTGTTGAGTATTCCTGGTAAATTATATGGGAGGGTATTGATTGAGAGGGTGAAGGCATGTACAGAGCATCAGATTGGGGAAGAGCAGTGTGGTTTCAGAAGTGGTAGAGGATGTGTGGATCAGGTGTTTGCTTTGAAGAATGTATGTGAGAAATACTTAGAAAAGCAAATGGATTTGTATGTAGCATTTATGGATCTGGAGAAGGCATATGATAGAGTTGATAGAGATGCTCTGTGGAAGGTATTAAGAATATATGGTGTGGGAGGCAAGTTGTTAGAAGCAGTGAAAAGTTTTTATCGAGGATGTAAGGCATGTGTACGTGTAGGAAGAGAGGAAAGTGATTGGTTCTCAGTGAATGTAGGTTTGCGGCAGGGGTGTGTGATGTCTCCATGGTTGTTTAATTTGTTTATGGATGGGGTTGTTAGGTGGTAAATGCAAGAGTTTTGGAAAGAGGGGCAAGTATGAAGTCTGTTGGGGATGAGAGAGCTTGGGAAGTGAGTCAGTTGTTGTTCGCTGATGATACAGCGCTGGTGGCTGATTCATGTGAGAAACTGCAGAAGCTGGTGACTGAGTTTGGTAAAGTGTGTGGAAGAAGAAAGTTAAGAGTAAATGTGAATAAGAGCAAGGTTATTAGGTTCAGTAGGGTTGAGTGTCAAGTCAATTGGGAGGTGAGTTTGAATGGAGAAAAACTGGAGGAAGTGAAGTGTTTTAGATATCTGGGAGTGGATCTGGCAGCGGATGGAACCATGGAAGCGGAAGTGGATCATAGGGTGGGGGAGGGGGCGAAAATTCTGGGGGCCTTGAAGAATGTGTGGAAGTCGAGAACATTATCTCGGAAAGCAAAAATGGGTATGTTTGAAGGAATAGTGGTTTCAACAATGTTGTATGGTTGTGAGGCGTGGGCTATGGATAGAGTTGTGCGCAGGAGGATGGATGTGCTGGAAATGAGATGTTTGAGGACAATGTGTGGTGTGAGGTGGTTTGATCGAGTAAGTAACGTAAGGGTAAGAGAGATGTGTGGAAATATAAAGAGCGTGGTTGAGAGAGCAGAAGAGGGTGTTTTGAAGTGGTTTGGGCACATGGAGAGAATGAGTGAGGAAAGATTGACCAAGAGGATATATGTGTCGGAGGTGGAGGGAACGAGGAGAAGAGGGAGACCAAATTGGAGGTGGAAAGATGGAGTGAAAAAGATTTTGTGTGATCGGGGCCTGAACATGCAGGAGGGTGAAAGGAGGGCAAGGAATAGAGTGAATTGGAGCGATGTGGTATACCGGGGTTGACGTGCTGTCAGTGGATTGAATCAAGGCATGTGAAGCGTCTGGGGTAAACCATGGAAAGCTGTGTAGGTATGTATATTTGCGTGTGTGGACGTATGTATATACATGTGTATGGGGGGCGGGTTGGGCCATTTCTTTCGTCTGTTTCCTTGCGCTACCTCGCAAACGCGGGAGACAGCGAAAAAGTATAATACAAAATATAAAAAATATATATATACACCATGGGGGTCTTCTTGCTATATCTAAGGCTCCAGTCATGAACAGAAGTCCACTTTAAGTCCGGGCCTAAATCGAAATATAGAGAAAATTATGAAATGGAAAAAGAAAAGGCAAAGGAAAGTATTTACTAATTTTGGAGGCAGTGAAGAACATGTCTTTTAAAATGTGTCAAGTTATAGTTATTTGGAAAGAAGGTAGTGTGTTTCAAAACTTCGACGTGTAGGGAAAGAAACAGTTGTCAAAACGGCCCACCCTTGAATTGCCGATGGCCACACAACAATCTTGTGACGCAGCAGCTTCCCGAGTATTGCATGGTCTAGCTAGCGGTGGAGGCACACAAGCAGCCAGCTCTTGGAGGCAAAAACCAGAGTAATACACTATAGAAGAGGAAATGTATGCGATCATTGCGGCGTAGGGCAAGGGGGCCAAATTTGGAAGTTAGCCCGGGACAGTTTATAAGTCGGACCGCTTTCGACTTAACTCTGTCAAGTAAGGATACAGAGCTAGAACTACCTCAAATGTGAGAGCAGGACTCCATACAAGGACGAATCAATCCCTTGTATAAGCGGAGCAACTGTTCAGAAGAGAAGTTTCGACATCTAAACACGACACCCAGTTTCTTAGAGACAGACTTAGCTATTCCTGTAATGTGAGGTTTCCAAGAATGAGTGGATGTTACAGTAATGCAAAGGTATGTTCATTGAGTCAAAAGGTGGAATTACAGAACCGTCAAAGGAGAGACTAAAGTTGTAAGAAGTTTTTGATAGAAAGTTGGTTAGAAATTGGGTCTTGGAGGCATTGAACTTAACGAGACTTTTTGTACCCCACTGAGATATCGTGTCAAAGTCTGAGTCTACTGAGGAAGCTGTGTCAAGATGAGATGCAGATCGAGTGAGGGAATAGGAAGCAGAATTGAAGTATGAGTCATTAGCATATTAGTTCATTGGAGGAGACGAAATATTTGAAATGAAAAGGAGAAAAAGTGTAGGGGACAAGACAGAATCTTGTAGGACACCGCTGTTGATAGAGAAAAGGGTGAAGCTGTTCCATTAACAACCACAAAGATAGATCGACCTGAGAGGCTGTTTGTAAACAGGTGAGCTCCTTGTTGCTCCATGAGTGAACTGACCCAAAGATAAACAGTGTTAAGTGGCCTGGTGGCTGTTTGGCTTTTTCAGTACATGCTATATGATTGTTGAGCAGTGGTAGTACGCACTGCATCTTCTTATGCTCTTATATCATAACCAGTCGTGTAAGAGATCTTATGCAGTTGATTTTTCCCTAAGACTAAGGAGAGTCATCTGGGTACTGGGATATCTTTACACTTATGTGGTTGTGGGGAAACTGCTAGCTAGATATGAAAGAGCAAATTAATGAATGGAAACCAAAAGAAGGGGGGCTTAACGATGAAACCCCAGTGCCACACCCTGTCAGTTACCTCAGATATGTCAACGGCAACTGCATTTGACTCCCCAAAATCTTTCAGAGATGATGACCAGACATTAGTAAGATAGGAAAAATAAGAGTATAGGAGCATCGCCGATGGCTCTTGCCTTACGGAAGCCATACTGGTGATCAGAGAGAAAACTGATTTTCGAGGTGTTTATGGATTTGGGAGTTGAGGAGGGATTCAAAGACTTTGAAAATATTAGATGTCAAAGCAATAGGACGATACTTAGAGGAGTCAGAACGGTCACCCTTCTTAGGGATGGGATGTATCAATGTATGTTTCTAAGGAGAAGGAAAAGTTTTTTTTTATACAGAAACGGAAAAGACGATCAAGCACAGATGCAATTTCAGAGGCACACTCTTTCAGTA
>NC_092269.1:25850453-25855010 GCF_036320965.1 Panulirus ornatus
AGATGTTCTGGAAGAGGTAAATAAAGTGCGTAAGACAAGGGAGCAAATGGGAATTTCAGTGAAGGGGGCTAATGGGGAGGTGATAACAAGTACTGGTGATGTGAGAAGGAGATGGAGTGAGTATTTTGAAGGTTTGTTGAATGTGTTTGATGATAGAGTGGCAGATATAGGGTGTTTTGGTCGAGGTGGTGTGCAAAGTGAGAGAGTTAGGGAAAATGATTTGGTAAACAGAGAAGAGGTAGTAAAAGCTTTGCGGAAGATGAAAGCCGGCAAGGCAGTAGATTTGGATGTTATTGCAGTGGAATTTATTAAAAAAGAGGGTGACTGTATTATTGACTGGTTGGTAAGGTTATTTAATGTTTGTATGACTCATGGTGAGGTTCCTGAGGATTGGCGGAATACGTGCATAGTGCCATTGTACAAAGGCAAAGGGGATAAGAGTGAGTGCTCAAATTACAGAGGTATAAGTTTGTTGAGTATTCCTGGTAAATTATATGGGAGGGTATTGATTGAGAGGGTGAAGGCATGTACAGAGCATCAGATTGGAGAAGAGCAGTGTGGTTTCAGAAGTGGTAGAGGATGTGTGGATCAGGTGTTTGCTTTGAAGAATGTATGTGAGAAATACTTAGAAAAGCAAATGGATTTGTATGTAGCATTTATGGATCTGGAGAAGGCATATGATAGAGTTGATAGAGATGCTCTGTGGAAGGTATAAAGAATATATGGTGTGGGAGGCAAGTTGTTAGAAGCAGTGAAAAGTTTTTATCGAGGATGTAAGGCATGTGTACGTGTAGGAAGAGAGGAAAGTGATTGGTTCTCAGTGAATGTAGGTTTGCGGCAGGGATGTGTGATGTCTCCATGGTTGTTTAATTTGTTTATGGATGGGGTTGTTAGGGAGGTAAATGCAAGAGTTTTGGAAAGAGGGGCAGGTATGAAGTCTGTTGGGGATGAGAGAGCTTGGGAAGTGAGTCAGTTGTTGTTCGCTGATGATACACCGCTGGTGGCTGATTCATGTGAGAAACTGCAGAAGCTGGTGACTGAGTTTGGTAAAGTGTGTGAAAGAAGAAAGTTAAGAGTAAATGTGAATAAGAGCAAGGTTATTAGGTACAGTAGGGTTGAGGGTCAAGTCAATTGGGAGGTAAGTTTGAATGGAGCAAAACTGGAGGAAGTAAAGTATTTTAGATATCTGGGAGTGGATCTGGCAGCGGATGGAACCATGGAAGCGGAAGTGGATCATAGGGTGGGGGAGGGGGCGAAAATCCTGGGAGCCTTGAAGAATGTGTGGAAGTCGAGAACATTATCTCGGAAAGCAAAAATGGGTATGTTTGAAGGAATAGTGGTTCCAACAATGTTGTATGGTTGCGAGGCGTGGGCTATGGATAGAGTTGTCAGCAGGAGGATGGATGTGCTGGAAATGAGATGTTTGAGGACAATGTGTGGTGTGAGGTGGTTTGATCGAGTAAGTAACGTAAGGGTAAGAGAGATGTGTGGAAATAAAAAGAGCGTGGTTGAGAGAGCAGAAGAGGGTGTTTTGAAATGGTTTGGGCACATGGAGAGAATGAGTGAGGAAAGATTGACCAAGAGGATATATGTGTCGAAGGTGGAGGGAACGAGGAGAAGTGGGAGACCAAATCGGAGGTGGAAAGATGGAGTGAAAAAGATTTTATGTGATCGGGGCCTGAACATGCAGGAGGGTGAAAGGAGGGCAAGGAATAGAGTGAATTGGATCGATGTGGTATACCGGGGTTGACGTGTTGTCAGTGAATTGAATCAGGGCATGTGAAGCGTCTGGGGTAAACCATGGAAAGCTGTGTAGGTATGTATATTTGCGTGTGTGGACGTATGTATATAAATATGTATGTGGGTGGGTTGGGCCATTTCTTTCGTCTGTTTCCTTGCGCTACCTCGCAAACGCGGGAGACAACGACAAAGCAAAAAAACAAAAACAAAAAAAAAAAGTATATATATATATATATATATATATATATATATATATATATATATATATATGTATATATATATATATATATATATATATATATATATATATATATATATATATATATATATATATATATATATATATATATATATATATATATATATATATATACATATATATGCATATATATTATCTATCTATTTATTTATTTATTTATTTTGCTTTGTCGCTGTCTCCCGCGTTAGCGAGGTAGCGCAAGGAAACAGACGAAAGAATAGCCCAACCCACACACATACACATGTATATACATACACGTCCACACACGGAACATATACCTACGTATACATCTCAATGTATACATATATATACACAGACATATACATATATACCCATGTACGTAATTCGTACTGTCTGCCTTTATTCATTCCCATCGCCACCCCGCCACACATGGAATAACAACACCCTCCCCGCTCATGTGTGTTAGATAGAGCTAGGAAAAGACAACAAAGGCCCCATTCGTTCACACTCAGTCTCTAGCTGTCATGAAATAATGCACCGAAACCACAGCTCCCTTTCTACATCCAGGCCCCACAGAACTTTCCATGGTTTACCCCAGATGCTTCACATGCCCTGGTTCAATCCATTGATAGCACGTCGATCCCGGTATACCACATCGTTCCAATTCCCTCTATTCCTTGCACGCCTTTCACCCTCCTGCATGTTCAGGCCCCGATCACTCAGAATCTTTTTCACGCCATCTTTCCACCTCCAATTTGGTCTCCCACTTCTCCTCGTTCCATCCACCTCTAACACATATATCCTTTTGGTCAATCTTTCCTCACTCATTCTCTCCATGTGACCAAACCATTTCAAAACATCCTCTTCTGCTTTCTCAGCCACACTCTTTTTATTACCACACATCTCTCTTACCCTTTTATCACTTACTCGATCAAACCACCTCGCACCATGTATTGTCCTCAAACATCTCATTTCCAACACATCCACCCTCCTCCGCCCGACTCTATCTATAGCCAACGCCTCGCATCCATATGACATTGTTAGAACCACCATTCCTTAAAACATACCCATCTTTGCTTTCGAAGATTTTCACACATTTTTCAACGCTCTTACAACTTTTGCCCCTCCCCCAACCTATGATTCACTTCCTCTTCCGTGGTTCCATCCGCTGCCAAATCCACTCCCAAATACCTAAAACACTTCACTTCCTCCAGTTTTTCTCCGTTTAAACTTACCTCCCAACTGACTTGTCCCTCAACCCTACTGTACCTAATAACCTTGCTCTTTTTAACATTTACTCTCAGTTTTCTTCTTTCACACACTTTACCAAACTCAGTCACCAACTTCTACAGTTTCTCACCCGAATCATGCACCAGCGCTGTATCATCAGCGAACAACTGACTCACTTCATAAGCTCTCTCATCCACACCAGACTGCATACTTACCTCTCTTTCCAAAACCCTTGCATTCACCTCCCTAACAACTCAATCCATAAACAAATTCAACATCCATAGAGACATCACACACCACTGCCGCAAACCAACATTTACTGAGAACCAATCACTTTCCTCTCTTCCTACGCGTGCACATGCCTTACATCCTCGATAAAAACTTTTCACTGCTTCTAACAACTTGCCTCCCACACCATATATCCTTAATACCTTCCACGGAGTATCTCTATGAACTCTGTCATATGCCTTCTCCAGATCCATAAAAGCTACATACAAATCCATTTGCTTTTCTAAGTATTTCTCACATACATTCATCAAAGCAAACACCTGATCCACACATCCTCTACCACTTCTGAAACCACACTGCACTTCCCCAATCTGATGCTCTGTACATGCCTTCACCCTCTCAATCAATACCCTCACATATAATTTCGAAAGGAATACTCAACAAACTTATACCTCTGTAATTTGAGCACTCACCTTTATCCATTTTCCCTTTGTACAATGGCACTATGCAAGCATTCCTCCAATCCTCAGGTACCTCACCATGAGTCATGCATACATAAAATAACCTTACCAACCAGTCAACAACACAGTCACCCCCTTTTTTAATAAATTCCACTGCATATATATATATATATATATATATATATATATATATATATATATATATATATATATATATATATATATATATATATATATATATATATATATATATCTTTTTTCTTTCAAACTATTCGCCATTTCCCGCGTTAGCGAGGTAGCGTTAAGAACAGAGAACTGGGCCTTTGACGGAATATCCTCACCTGGCCCCCTTCTCTGTTCCTTCTTTTGGAAAATTAAAGAAAAAAAAATAATGAGAGGGGAGGATTTCCAGCCCCCCGCTCCCCCCCTTCCCCGCCTTCTACGACACGCAGGGAATACGTAGGAAGTATTCTTTCTCCCCTATCCCCAGGGATAATGTATATATAATATATAAGCCAATATTCCAGTTTCATGTTAAGAGAAGTGGTCCAGGCAGTAGGATACAGTGGTTAAATTGATGAAAACTATTATTGACGTTTGTGTAAATAAATTATACATTTCCCTTTTCCATAGCCAGAGGTTGAACCATTATGTGACATTCATTTCTTCAGTTCATAT
>NC_092269.1:25855110-25857610 GCF_036320965.1 Panulirus ornatus
GGCGGGCAAGGAATAGAGTGAATTGGAGCGATGTGGTATACCGGGGTTGACGTGCTGTCAGTGGATTGAATCAGGGCATGTGAAGCGTCTGGGTAAACCATGGAAGCTGTGTAGGTATGTATATTTGCGTGTGTGGACGTGTATGTATATACATGTGTATGGGGGTGGGTTGGGCCATTTCTTTCGTCTGTTTCCTTGCGCTACCTCGCAAACGCGGGAGACAGCGACAAAGCAAGAAAAAAAAAATAAGAAAAGAAACATATATATATATAAATATATATATATTTATATATATATATATATATATATATATATATATATATATATATATATATATATATATATATATATATATATATATATATATATATACTGTGATAAATTTTATGTTGGTCAGACTGGTAAGGATCTTTCTGTTAGACTTAAGCAACATAAATATAGTATAAGAACGGGACAAGAATCAAATGCCTTGTTTAATCATGTTAAAAACTATGATCATTGTATTGACTGGAGTAACGCCATCTCAGTTGTTAACTCTAAATCTATTACCAAGAGAAATATCATTGAGTCTTCTATTATTAAATACACGAAGAATTATAATCTTAATGTTAGTGATGGTCTGTACAAATTAGTTAATTTTATTGTTGATAAGATTTGTAAAATGATAAGTTTATGAACGATCGTTGTATGTTTTGGACAATCACATGTTTACCAAATGGCGTCCTAGCTTCGTCTCTTTGTTGTATATCAACTGACTATTATATCCCTCTCTTGTGTCTCCCCTGATGATGTGATTATTACATGAAAGTGCACTTGGGGACTTTTCGTGTTTCATTTTCCCCTTGGACTCATAGGAATATCTTGATCACGCGCAAAATTGTGATCCTTCCCAACATGGATTCCACACGGCTCTTCTATTACTTCTCTAGCTGTCCGGGACTTTCTCCTTTCGTTACTGCTTTCTCCAAATCGCTAATCAAGGCCCACCAATTGAAGTTACAATTTGGATTCCTTAGGAAATGCCTTGATGAACAAGTGATGCCCAGATCTGTCCTCCCTCAACGTTTGTTGCAGATGTCTGGTCGACCATTTGACCAATTTCAAAATACTATTTTAAAGAAAAATATTGAATTAAAGAAACTTGAAATGGAGGAGGCTTTTCGCATTTCAAGAGAGAAGAAACGTGCCTTTCAAATGACAATACCGACACACTGGAAGAACCGGATGTTGGACTATTGCTATGATGAATTAAGGAAAGAACGCAATAGGCTACAAGTGTCACTAAACAGTAAGTTGGACCATCTTATTGAAAACAGCGACTGGACCAAGAACACAAACCCATCTTTTGTGGTAAACCTGTCTAATAAACAACTAGATAAAGATTCTTTGTGCTCATTAGGCTATGGTTTAGGTTTTGTATGCTCTAACAGAGAAGCCAGCTGTGTTGATGTCACAAAGTCTTTTTGTAATTTAGAAAAATACAGTAATTTAAGTAATGATGATATTAATATTTGCAAGGGTTTAGTGTATGCCAGTTTGTCAAAACCAGTGGAAGCTTATTGCCCTAAAAGATTCATAAGAGCTATTAACACCTTAAAAAAAGACAAGGATATACATATTACTAAAGCAGATAAGGCTAACACTGTTGTGATTTTAGACAAAAGTAACTATTTATCTAAAATGAATGATCTTCAAAATGATAACAGAACAAATTCTAAACTTAGTAAAAATCCCTTAGAAGCAGTTAATTCTCACTTCAATAAAGAAATGAAGTTGTTGAAAGGTAACGTTTCTCTTATCAAAAATTTGTCATCTTTGTCCCCTTCATTGCCATATATGTATGGACTTATCAAAACACATAAACAAAATTTTCCAGCAAGACCTATAGTGAGTTCAGTAAGCTCCATTACATATAGATTATCAAAATGGTTAGTTTCCTTATTAAGCCCTTTAGTGGGTAAGGTATCAAATTCTAATATCATGAACAATGTAGATTTAGTTAACAAGGTAAACAATATCAATATTAATTTTGATTTCAAACTAGTTAGCTTTGATGTTTCCTCACTTTTCACTAAAGTTCCAGCTGATGACCTTTTAGAATATTTATTTGATGTCTTGGATGATATTCAGTTACCTGTTTCAAAGTCTAATTTCATTGAACTGATAAAATTGTGTATAAAAGACTGTGTATTTCAATTTAATGGAGATTATTATGCTCAAAAATTTGATATGGCAATGGGTAACCCTCTTTCACCTGTACTAAGTAATCTTTATATGGAATTTTTTGAAACAAAATTACTAAAGGATATCTTACCTTCTAATGCAATTTGGTTTAGGTATGTAGATGATGTTCTTTATGTTTGGCCAACAAATGAAAATTTACAAATATTTCTCCCCTTACTTAACAATTTAGTACCTTCCATCAAATTTACTGTAGAAAATGAAAGTAATGGTATGTTACCATTTTTAGATTGCATGATCCATAGACAAGGAAACAAGT
>NC_092269.1:25862610-25877409 GCF_036320965.1 Panulirus ornatus
ATGGCACTATGCACGCATTCCGCCAATCCTCAGGCACCTCACCATGAGTCATACATGCATTAAATAACCTTACCAACCAGTCATTAATACAGTCACCCCCTTTTTTGATAAATTCCACTGCAATATCATCCAAACCTGCTGCCTTGCCGGCTTTCATCTTCCGCAAAGCTTTTACTACCTCTTCTCTGTTTACCAAATCATTTTCCCTAACCCTCTCACTTTGCACACCACCTCGACCAAAACACCCTATATCTGCCATTCTATCATCAAACACATTCAACAAACCTTCAAAATACTCACTCCATCTCCTTCTCACATCACCACTACTTGTTATCACCTCCCTATTTGCGCCCTTCACTGAAGTTCCCATTTGCTCCCTTGTCTTACGCACTTTATTTACCTCCTTCCAGAACATCTTTTTATTCTCCCTAAAATTAATGATACTCTCTCACCCCAACTCTCATTTGCCCTCTTTTTCACCTCTTGCACCTTTCTCTTGACCTCCTGTCTCTTTCTTTTATACATCTCCCACTCAATTGCATTTTTTCCCTGCAGAAATCGTCCAGATGCCTCTCTCTTCTCTTTCACTGATAATATATATATATATATATATATATATATATATATATATATATATATATATATATATATATATATATATATATATATATATATATATATATATATATATATATATATATATATATATATATATATATATATATATATATATATATATATATATATATATATATATATATATATATATATATATATATATATATATATATATATATATATATATATTGCTTCATCGCTGTCTCCCATGTTAGCGAGTCATCGCAAAGAAACTGACGAAAGAATGGCCCAACCCACCCACATACACATGTATATACATACACGTCCACACACGCAAATGTACATACCTATACATCTCAACGTATACATATATATACACACACAGACATATACATATATACACATGTACATAATTCATACTGTCTGCCTTTATTCATTCCCATCGCCACCTCGCCACAATGAAATATTAACCCCCTCCCCCCTCATGTGTGCGAGATAGCGCTAGTAAAAGACAACAAAGGCCACATTCGTTTACACTCAGTCTCTAGCTGTCATGTAATAATGCACCGAAACCACAGCTCCCTTTCCACATCCAGGTCCCACACAACTTTCCATGGTTTACCCCAGACGCTTCACATACCCTGGTTCAATCCATTGACAGCACGTCGACACCGGTATACTACATCGTTCCAATTTCACTCTATTCCTTGCACGCCTTTCACCCTCCTGCATGTTCAGGCCCCGGATCACTCAAAACCTTTTTCACTCCATCTTTCCACCTCCAATTTGGTCACCCACTTCTCCTCGTTCCCTCCACCTCTGACACATATATCCTCTTTGTCAATCTTTCCTCACTCATTCGCTCCATGTGACCAAACCATTTCAAAACACCCTCTTCTGCTCTCTCAACCACACTTTTTTTATTACCACACATCTTTCTTACCCTTACTTTACTTATCGATCAAACAACCTTACACCACATATTGTCCTCAAGCATCTCATTTCCAGCACATCCACCCTCCTCCGAACAACTCTATCCATAGCCCACGCCTCGCAACCATATGACATTGTTGGAACCACTATTCCTTCAAACATACCCATTTTTGCTTTCTGAGATGATGTTCTCGACTTCCACACATTCTTCAAGGCTCCCAGAATTTTCGCCCCCTCCCCCAACCTATGATTTACTTCCGCTTCCATTGTTCCATGCGCTGCCAAATCCACTCCCAGATATCTAAAACACTTCACTTCCTCCAGTTTTTCTCCATTCAAACTTACCTCCCAATTGATTTGACCCTAAACCCTACTTTTATCACCTTTGCTTTTGTACATTGGCACTATGCAAGCATTGTGCCAATCCTCAGGCACCTCACCATGAGTCATGCATACATTAAATAACCTTACCAACCAGTCAACAATACAGTCACCCCCTTTTTTAGTAAATTCCACTGCAATACCATCCAAACCTGCTGCCTTGCCGGTTTTCATCATCCGCAAAGCTTTTACTACCTCTTCTCTGCTTACCATATCATTTTCCCTAACCCTCTCACTTTGCACACCACCTCGACCAAGACACCCTATATCTGCCACTCTATCATCAAACACATTCAACAAACCTTCAAAGTACTCACTCCATTTCCTTCCCTCACATCACCACTACTTGCTATCCCCTCCCCATTTGCCCCTTTCACTGAAGTTCCCATTTGTTCCCTTGTCTTACGCACTTTATTTACCTCCTTCGAAAACATCTTTTTATTCTCCCTAAAATTTAATGATACTCTCTCACCCCAACTGTCATTTGCCCTCAGAAAAGAAGAGAGAATGCTGGGGTGAAAAGAGTGGTGAGAGTAAGTGAGCTTGGGAAGAGACTTGTGTGAGGAAGTACAAGGAGAGACTGAGTACAGAATGGAAAAAGAAGACAACAAAGGACGTAAGAGGAGTGGGGGAAGAATGGGATGTATTTAGGGAAGTAGTGATGGCGTGCGCAAAAGATGCTTGCGGCATGAGAAGCGTGGGAGATGGCCAGATTAGAAAGGGTAGTGAGTGGTGGGATGAAGAAGTAAGATTATTAGTGAAAGAGAAGAGGGAGGCATTTGGACGACTTTAGCAGGGAAACAATGCAAATGACTATGAGATGTATAAAGAAATGAGGCAGGAGGTCAAGAGAAAGATGCAAGAGGTGATATATATATATATATATATATATATATATATATATATATATATATATATATATATTTTTTTTTTTTTCTTTGTCGCTGTCTCCCGCGTTTGCGAGGTAGCGCAAGGAAACATACGAAAGAAATGGCCCAACCCACCCCCATACACATGTATATACATACGTCCACACACGCAAATATACATACCTACACAGCTTTCCATGGTTTACCCCAGACGCTTCACATGCCCTGATTCAATCCACTGACAGCACGTCAACCCCGGTATACCACATCGATCCAATTCACTCTGTTCCTTGCCCTCCTTTCACCCTCCTGCATGTTCAGGCCCCGATCACACAAAATCTTTTTCACTCCATCTTTCCACCTCCAATTTGGTCTCCCACTTCTCGTTCCCTCCACCTCCGACACATATATCCTCTTGGTCAATCTTTCCTCACTCATTCTCTCCATGTGCCCAAACCATTTCAAAACACCCTCTTCTGCTCTCTCAACCACGCTCTTTTTATTTCCACACATCTCTCTTACCCTTACGTTACTTACTCGATCAAACCACCTCACACCACACATTGTCCACCATCACAGGGTGGGGGAGGGGGCGAAAATCCTGGGAGCCTTGTGGAATTCGAGAACATTATCTCGGAAAGCAAAAATGGGTATGTTTGAAGGAATATTGGTTCCAACAATGTTGTATGGTTGCGAGGCGTGGGCTATGGATAGAGTTGTGCGCAGGAGGGTGGATGTGCTGGAAATGAGATGTTTCAGGACAATGTGTGGTGTAAGGTGGTTTGATCGAGTAAGTAATGTAAGGGTAAGAGAGATGTGTGGAAATAAAAAGAGCGTGCTTGAGAGAGCAGAAGAGGGTGTTTTGAAATGGTTTGGGCACATGGAGAGAATGAGTGAGGAAAGATTGACCAAGAGGATATATGTGTCGGAGGTGGAGGGAACGAGGAGAAGTGGGAGACCAAATTGGAGGTGGAAAGATGGAGTGAAAAAGATTTTGAGTGATCGGGGCCTGAACATGCAGGAGGGTGAAAGGCGGGCAAGGAATAGAGTGAATTGGATCGATGTGGTATACCGGGGTTGACGTGCTGTCAGTGGATAGAATCAGGGCATGTGAAGCATCTGGGGTAAACCATGGAAAGTTGTGTGGGGCCTGGATGTGGAAAGGGAGCTGTGGTTTCGGTACATTATTGCATGACAGCTAGAGGCTGAGTTTGAACGAATGGGGCCTTTGTTGTCTTTTCCTAGCGCTACCTCGCACACATGAGGGGGGAGGGGGATGGTATTCCATGTGTGGCGAGATGGCGATGGGAATGAATAAAGGCAGACAGTGTGAATTGTGTGCATGGGTATATATGTATGTGTCTGTGTGTGTTTATATTTGTGTACATTGAGATGTATAGGTATGTATATTTGCGTGTGTGGACTTGTATGCATATACATGTGTATGGGGGTGGGTTTGACCATTTCTTTCGTCTGTTTCCTTGCGCTACCTCGCAAACGCGGGAGACAGCGACAAAGTAAAATAAATTAATAAATATATATATATATATATATATATATATATATATATATATATATATATATATATATATATATATATATATATATATATATATATATATTCCCATGAGTCCACGGGGGAAATGAAACACGATAAGCTCCCAAGTGCGCTTTCGTGTAATACTCACATCAGGGGAGATACAAGAAAAAAATACAAGTCAGTTGATATTCAACGATGAGACGGAGCTAGGACACCATTTGGTAAACAAGTGATTGTCCAAGACAGACAACGAGCGTATCAAACTTATTATGTTTACAAATTTTGTCAACAATGAAGCTATCCAATTTGTATAGCCCTTCACTAATATCAAGTTTATAATTCTTTGTGTATCTAATAATAGAAGATTCAATGATTTTTTTCGTGGTACTGGAGTTAGAGTTAATATCTGAGATGGCATTACCCCAGTCAATAAAATGATCACAGTTTTCAACGTGATTAAACAAGGCATTTGATTCTTGTCCTGTTGTTATACTACATTTATATTGCTTAAGTCTAACAGAAAGATCCTTACCAGTCTGCCCAACATAGAACTTTTCATAATTTCTACACGACACTTTATAGATGCATCGAGGAGAATTTTTTGGTTAGTTCCTGATTAAGATATTCTTTATAGTATTATTGTTGCTGAAGGATTTAAGCAACATGGGAAGTAAAATTATTATTAAAAGGGAGAACTAAAAGATTCTTGGTGTCAAAAGGAGGTTTGGGCTCAACTCTATAAAATGATTTCTTTGCAAAGCTTAAGGGAATCATTAATGAAAGATCTAGGGTACTTTAACTTAAATCCAATTGAATATATCTTCTCAAACTCGTCATTGATAAACTCTGGACTGCAAATACGTAATGCCCTAAGGAACATAGATTGAAATGATGATACTTTAACTCTGTCATGTTGAGATGAGTAATAATGGATATATGAGCGTACATTGGTGGGTTTTCTGTATATGCTAAACTTAAACTTGTTTCCTTACCTATAAATCATGCAATCTAAAAATGCTAACATACCATTATTTTCATTTTCTACAGTAAATTTGATGGAAAGCACTAAATTGTTTAGTAAGGGGAGAAATGTTTGCAAATCTTCATTTGCTGGCCAGACACAAAGAACATCATCTAAATTGCATAAGAAGGTAAGATATCCTTTATCCCTATTTCCAGCAGCAATAATGGAGGCAGTATTATTCCTCGCATCTGTAGTGGAGTCAGTATTATTACTATCATCAGTATCGGAGGCAGAACTATTCCCAGCATCACTAATAAAGGCATTCATTATTCCCAGCACCAGCAATGAAGGCATTAATTATTCCCAGCACCGGTAGTGCGCTCAGACTCTGTTCCCAGCACCAGTAGTAGAGGCAGCACTACTCTTAGAATCAGTATTGTAAGTAGTACTATTCCTAGCACCAGTAGAAGAGACAGCACTATTCAGAATACCGTTACCGGATTCAGTACTACTCAGGACGCTAGTCACTGGTGGAGGGAGTAATGCCTCCCAAAGCATCGGTTGGAGGATGGGTGGGTAGGTAGATGGTGGTATCCACATAACGACACTGGGATTATCGAAATTCCCTCCAGTCACACAACCTACTGCATGTGGCAGGAGCCCAAGCCATCATGTGCTGTCTGCTGGTAAATATGGCAATGTTTTTGGACTATCATACTTCACACATGCATGAGCTCCAGCAATCATCATTTATATCAGTAATTGCTCCATCATCGTTGCAAATGAACGGGGAAAAAGTATCAAATTGTTTCAAATGCTCGAAAATATGGCTCATAACTCACTTACGTTATGAGACAAGCCGAAGTAATTAAACCTACCGTTATATAATTACGTTCATCAATAATCAATTAGCTGGCGCACCCGCCAATTGCGACGCCCCGCCTCCCCTCTCCTCCATCCTGTTCTCACAGTTGGCCACACCCACCCACACAGCCTTAGTCACTATGATCCTGATTCCTGCCACTAACGACGTAGGAGAGCCGGGGCACAAATAGTGAAGAGTTCTTCACGTTTTCTAAGGAGTGCAGAGCATAATACAGTCATGTTGCTATTCTTGGCGAGATTTTGGCGGCCAAAACTTGGCACTGAGTTATGGTGTCACGCCGTCTCTACCGACGATATAAACCATTACTTAATGCATTAAAACTGCAGGAGCCTTACGACTCAGCGGTATCATCTAAACATTCGGACGATTATGCCAGTAACTGTGATTCTTTCTGACAAAATAGATACCAGTTGGTGGTCAGCAGGGGACTAGATTAGTGACACGAACATGACTCGGTGATGGTGTTTGGCGCATGGCCGTCGTTATCGTGCTCATTGGTAATATGTCCTTCAGTCTGGAGTATCTATCTATTTATCTATCTCTCTATGTATATATCTATTTATCTATCTATTATATATATATATATATATATATATATATATATATATATATATATATATATATATATATACGAATAAAGTGTATATGAACGTGCACCTTCATAGAACATACAAAGCTCCATCAGCCAGGATCGAACCTGGGACCCCTTGTGCAAGAGGCAGGCATGTAACCGCTAGGCTAAGGGACTGTATAATAGGAAACAACTATTCGAAATACTAAGTACTCGAATACCCTTCGTCTCACTATGGTGAGCAACGGGGTCTATCGGTTGTTTCCGAACAGAACACATAGCCAGCTGAAAGCGTTTTACCGAACATGACTGTACAACGCGGAGTTATATGAATACGAATAAAGTGTATACGAACGTGCACCTTCATTGAACATACAAAGCTCCATCAGTCAGGATCGAACCTGGGACCCCTTGTGCAAGAGGCAGGCATGCTAACCGCTAGGCTAAGGGACTGTATGATAGGAAACAACTATTCGAAATACTAAGTACTCGAATACCCTTCGTCTCACTATGGTGAGCAACGGGGTCTATCGGTTGTTTCCGAACAGAACACATAGCCAGCTGAAAGCGTTTTACCGAACATGACTGTACAACGCGGAGTTATATGAATACGAATAAAGTGTATATGAACGTGCACCTTCATAAAACATACAAAGCTCCATCAGCCAGGATCGAACCTGGTACCCCTTGTGCAAGAGGCAGGCATGCTAACCGCTAGGCTAAGGGACTGTATAATATGAAACAACTTTTCGAAATACTAAGTACTCGAATACCCTTCGTCTCACTATGGTGAGCAACGGGGTCTCTCGGTTGTTTCCGAACAGAACACATAGCCAGCTGAAAGCGTTTTACCAAACCTGACTGTACAACGCGGAGTTATATGAATACGAATAAAGTGTATATGAACGCGCACCTTCATAGAACATACAAAGCTCCATCAGCCAGGATCGAACCTGGGTCCCCTTGTGCAAGAGGCAGGCATGCTAACCGCTAACTTAAGAGATTTATCAATGAAAGATCTAGGGTACTTTAACTTAGATCCAATAGAATATATCTTCTCAAACTCATCATCAATGAGCTCTGTACTGCAAATACGTAATGCCCTAAGGAACATAGATTGAAATGATGATAATTTAACTCTGTCACGTTAAGATGAGTGATAATATATATATATATATATATATATATATATATATATATATATATATATATATATATATATATATATATATATATATATATTTATATATATATATATATATATATGAGTGCAGAATGGAAAAAGGTGAGAACAAAGGAGGTAAGGGGAGTGGGGGAGGAATGGGACGTATCTAGGGAAGCAGTGATGGCTTCTGCAAAAGATGATTGTGGCATGAGAAGTGTGGGAGGTGGGTTCATTAGAAAGGGTAGTGAGTAGTGGGATGAAAAAGTAAGATTATTAGTGAAAGACAAGAGAGAGGCATTTGGACGATTTTTGCAATAAAAAAATGCAAATGAGTGGGAGATGTATAAAAGAAAGAGACAGGAGGTCAAGAGAAAGGTGCAAGAGGTGAAAAAGAGGGCAAATGAGAGTTGGGGGGAGAGAGTGTCATTAAATTTTAGGGAGAATAAAAAGATGTTCTGGAAGGAGGTAAATAAAGTGCGTAAGACAAGGGAGCAAATGGGAATTTCAGTGAAGGGGGCTAATGGGGAGGTGATAACAAGTAGTGGTGATGTGAGAAGGAGATGGAGTGAGTATTTTGAAGGATTGTTGAATGTGTTTGATGGTAGAGTGGCAGATATAGGGTGTTTTGGTCGAGGTGGTGTGCAAAGTGAGAGGGTTAGGGAAAATGATTTGGTAAAGAGAGAAGAGGTAGTAAAAGATTTACGGAAGATGAAAGCCGTCAAGGCAGCAGGTTTGGATGGTATTGCAGTGGAATTTATTAAAAAAGGGGGTGACTGTATTGTTGACTAGTTGGAAAGGTTATTTAATGTATGTATGACTCATGGTGAGGTGCCTGAGGATTGGCGGAATGCTTGCATAGTGCCATTGTACAACGGCAAAGGGGATAAGAGCGAGTGCTCAAATTACAGAGGTATAAGTTTGTTGAGTATTCCTGGTAAATTATATGGGAGGGTATTGATTGAGAGGGTGAAGGCATGTATAGAGCATCAGATTGGGGAAGAGCAGTGTGTTTTCAGAAGTGGTAGAGGATGTGTGGATCAGGTGTTTGCTTTGAAGAATGTATGTGAGAAATACTTAGAAAAACAAATGGATTTATATGTAGCATTTATGGATCTGGAGAAGGCATATGACAGAGTTGATAGAGATGCTCTATATATATATATATATGCCTTACATCGAGGATGTAAGGGATGTGTACGTGTAGGAAGAGAGGAAAGTGATTGGTTCTCAGTGAATGTAGGTTTGTGGCAGGGGTGTGTAATGTCTCCATGGTTGTTTAATTTGTTTATGGATGGGGTTGTTAGGGAGGTGAATGCACGATTTTGGGAAGAGGGGCAAGTATGCAGTCTGTTGTGGATGAGAGAGCTTGGGAAGTGAGTCAGTTGTTGTTTGCTGATGATACAGTGCTGGTGGCTGATTCGTGTGAGAAACTGTAGAGGCTGGTGACTGAGTTTGGCTGTGGATGGCACCATGGAAGCGGAAGTGAATCATAGGGTGGGGGAGGGGACGAAAATCCTGGGAGCCTTAAAGAATGTGCTAAAGTCGAGAACATTATCTCCGAAAGAAGAAATGGGGATTTTTGAAGGATTAGTGGTTCCAACATTATATGGTTGCTAGGCATGGGCTATGGATAGAGTTGTGCGGAGGAGGGTGGATGTGCTGGAAATGAGATGTTTGAGGACATTATGTGGTGTGAGATGGTTTGATCGAGTAAGTAATAATAGGGTAAGAGAGACGTATGGTAATAAAAAGATTGGGGCTGAGAGAGCAGGTGTTTTGAAATGGTTTGGTCATATAGAGAGAATGAGTGAGGATATATTTGTTTCAGAGGTGGAGGAAATGAGGAGAAGTGGGAGATCAAATTGTAGGTGGAAAGATGGAGTGAAAAAGATTTTGAGTGATTGGGGCCTGAACATGCAGGAGGGTGAAAGGCGTGCAAGGAATAGAGTGAATTGGAACGATGTGGTATACCGGGGTCAACATGCTGTCAGTGGATATATATATATATATATATATATATATATATATATATATATATATATATATATATATATATATATATATATATATATATATATATATTTTATACTTTGTCGCTGTCTCCCGCGTTTGCGAGGTAGCGCAAGGAAACAGACGAAAGAATATATATATATATATATATATATATATATATATATATATATATATATATATATATATATATATATATATATATACACACATATATATATATATATATATATATATATATATATATATATATATATATATATATATATATATATATATATATATATATTTATATATATATATATATATATATACACATATATATATATATTTATATATATATATATATATATATATATATATATTTTTTTTTTTTTTTTTTTGCTTTGTCGCTGTCTCCCGCGTTTGCGAGGTAGCGCAAGGCAACAGACGAAAGAAATGGCCCAACCCACCCCCATACACTTGTATATACATACGTCCACACACGCAAATATACATACCCACACAGCTTTCCATGGTTTACCCCAGACGCTTCACATGCCTTGATTCAATCCACTGACAGCACGTTAACCCCGGTATACCACATCGCTCCAATTCACTCTATTCCTTGCCCTCCTTTCACCCTCCTGCATATTCAGGCCCCGATCACACAAAATCTTTTTCACTCCATCTTTTCACCTCCAATTTGGTCTCCCTCTTCTCCTCGTTCCCTCCACCTCCAACACATATATCCTCTTGGTCAATCTTTCCTCACTCATTCTCTCCATGTGACCAAACCATTTCAAAACACCCTCTTCTGCTCTCTCAACCACGCTCTTCTTATTTCCACACATCTCTCTTACCCTTACGTTACTTACTCGATCAAACCACCTCACACCACACATTGTCCTCAAACATCTCATTTCCAGCACATCCATCCTCCTGCGCACAACTCTATCCATAGTCCACGCCTCGCAACCATACAACATTGTTGGAACCACTATTCCTTCAAACATACCCATTTTTGCTTTCCGAGATAATGTTCTCGACTTCCACATATTCTTCAAGGCTCCCAGAATTTTCGCCCCCTCCCCCACCCTATGATCCACTTCCGCTTCCATGTTTCCATCCGCTGACAGATCCACTCCCAGATATCTAAAACACTTCACTTCCTCCAGTTTTTCTCCATTCAAACTCACCTCCCAATTGACTTGACCCTCAACCCTACTGTACTTAATAACCTTGCTCTTATTCATATTTACTCTTAACTTTCTTCTTTCGCACACTTTACCAAACTCAGTCACCAGCTTCTGCAGTTTCTCACATGAATCAGCCACCAGCGCTGTATCATCAGCGAACAACAACTGACTCACTTCCCAAGCTCTCTCATCCCCAACAGACTTCATACTTGCCCCTCTTTCCAAAACTCTTGCATTCACCTCCCTACCAACCCCATCCATAAACAAATTAAACAACCATGGAGACATCACACACCCCTGCCGCAAACCTACATTCACTGAGAACCAATCACTTTCCTCTCTTCCTACACGTACACATGCCTTACATCCTCGATAAAAACTTTTCACTGCTTCTAACAACTTGCCTCCCACACCATATATTCGTAATACCTTCCACAGAGCATCTCTATCAACTCTATCATATGCCTTCTCCAGATCCATAAATGCTACATACAAATCCATTTGCTTTTCTAAGTATTTCTCACATACATTCTTCAAAGCAAACACCTGATCCACACATCCTCTACCACTTCTGAAACCACACTGCTCTTCCCCAATCTGATGCTCTGTACATGCCTTCACCCTCTCAATCAATACCCTCCCATATAATTTACCAGGAATACTCAACAAACTTATACCTCTGTAATTTGAGCACTCACTCTTATCCCCTTTGCCGTTGTACAATGGCACTATGCACGCATTCCGCCAATCCTCAGGCACCTCACCATGAGTCATACATACATTAAATAACCTTACCAACCAGTCAACAATACAGTCACCCCCTTTTTTAATAAATTCCACTGCAATACCATCCAAACCTGCTGCCTTGCCGGCTTTCATCTTCCGCAAAGCTTTTACGAACTCTTCTCTGTTTACCAACTCATTTTCCCTAACCCTCTCACTTTGCACACCACCTCGACCAAAACACCCTATATCTGCCACTCTATCATCAAACACATTCAACAAACCTTCAAAATACTCACTCCATCTCCTTCTCACATCACCACTACTTGTTATCACCTCCCCATTTGCGCCCTTCACTGAAGTTCCCATTTGCTCCCTTGTCTTACGCACTTTATTTACCTCCTTCCAGAACATCTTTTTATTCTCCCTAAAATTTAATGATACTCTCTCACCCCAACTCTCATTTGCCCTTTTTTTCACCTCTTGCACCTTTCTCTTGACCTCCTGTCTCTTTCTTTTATACGTCTCCCACTCAATTTTATTTTTTCTTTTATCTCTCCTGATAATGTGATCATTACACGAAAGCGCACTTGGGAACTTATCGTGTTTCATTTTCCCCGTGGGCTCCTAGGAATATATATATATATATATATATATATATATATATATATATATATATATATATATATATATATATATAGATTGAATATAGATTGAATATAGATTGAATATAGATTGAAATGATGATAATTTAACTCTGTCATGTTGAGATGAATAATAATGGATTTTTGAGCATACATTGGAAGGTTTAATGTATATGCTAAACTTAAACTTAATCTGAAAATGGTAAGATACCATTATTTTCGTTTTCTACAGTAAATTTGATGGAAGGTACCAAATTGTTAAGTAAGGGGAGAAATATTTGTAAATTTTCATTTGTTGGTCAAACACAAAGAACACCATCTACATACCTAAACCAAATTGCATAAGAAGGCAAGATATCCCTAGTAATTTTGCTTCAAAGAATTCCATATAAAGATTACTTAGTATAGGTGAAAGAGGGTTACCCATTGCCATACCAAATTTTGAGCATGATATCCTCCATTGAATTGAAATAGTCTTTTATACACAATTTTATCAGTTCAGTGAAAACAGACTTTGAAACAGGTAAATGAATATCATCCAAAACATCAAATAAATATTCTAAAAGGTCATCAAGTGGAACTTTTGCGAACAGTGAGGAAACGTCAAAGCTAACTAGTTTGAAATAAGAATCAACTTTGATATTGCTAAGCTTGTTAATTAAATCAACATTGTTTATGATATTAGAATTTGATATCTTACCCATTAAAGGGCTTAATAAAGAAACTAACCACTCTATATGTGATGGAGCCTGCCATACATGGTATAAGAACAGGACAAGAATCAAATGCCTTGTTTAATCACGTTATAATCTATGATCATTGTACTGACTGGACTAATGGCATCTCAGTTATTAACTCTAACTCCAGTATCACCAGAAATATCATTGAATCTTCTATTATTGAATACACAAAGAATTATAACCTTAATATTAGTGGAGGTCTATACAAATTGGATAGCTTTATTGTTGATGAAATGGTTAATAAAATTTGTAAACAATTCCCCTTCTTGTCCACATAATAAGTTTATGATACGCTCGTTGTCTGTGTTGGACAGTCACTTGTTTACGAAAATGGCGTCCTAGCTACGTCTCTTCGTTGCATATCAACTGACTTATACTTCTTTCTTGTATCTCCCCTAATGATGTGATTATTACACGAAAGTGTATTTGGGAACTCATCGTGTTTCATTTTCCCCGTGGACTCATAGGAATATACTGATCACGCACAAAATTGTGATCCTTTCCAATATATATATTTTCATTTTTTTTTCATTATACTTTGTCGCTGTCTCCCGCGTTTGCGAGGTAGCGATATATATATATATATATATATATATATATATATATATATATATATATATATATATATATATATATATATATATATATAGCTAGTATTCTTCTTAAGAGATTCCCTTCCAAGTGGTCTTCTGTACTACCTACATTGGCGTCCACAATAAGCGACTGGTGACGGCCGCATAGCTGAATCAGTGTTCATTTAGGGAGGAATCCGGCATGACGTGCGTCTCCAGCAGGGCCTGACCACCAACCGTTCCTCCCACCGCCTTTGTCCCTGACGTCTGGTCCGGCGTCTTCTCCTACTGTCATCAAAGGATCTTCTTCACCATGTGTTCCTGTTCATGGTCTTCTCTTAATAGTTGACCTTTCTCCCCATGTGTTCCTGCTCTTCGTTTTCCCTTAATAGCAGATCTCCCTCCACATGTGTTCCTGTTCCTTGTCTTCTATATACAGATGATCTTTCCTCCTGTATGTTCTTGATTTCCCTTTCTCCCCTCCTTACAGCTGATCTTCATCTCCTTGTGTTCTTTTCCCTCGTCCTCTCCAAACAGCTGATCTTCCTCCCCATGTGTTCCTGCTTTTCATCCTCTCTAAGCGACTAGTCTCCCTCTCTCACTGCTCCTCTTCTTCTTCTTCTCCTCCTCCTCCTCCTCCTCCTCCTCCTCGTCTCTCAACAGCTGACCCTCCTCCCTCAGTGGTCCTGCTGCCTCAACAGCTGAAGCTCCCCGTAGAGACGCCCTGGGGGCCTGACGCTAATGTTCGTGACGCAGTCTATAAACATTCGACCCTTAACACTTGAGCGTTGGTAAACACGGAGCTCTTGTATAAGGAAAATGGGAGACAGACCTGAGAGGAAAGGTTAAGAAACGGCACACCTCAGCACTGAAGCAGTAACTAATTTTGATAGAAAAATACATCAGATTTATTAGCGCGTAAGGTACCTTCTTGTTACCGTCTTGAACACGCTCACACCCTACCCACTGTGCCCCGAGCAGCACATGACACACTCGACCCTCTGTGCCATGACGCACTTGACTTCAACGGATGCCTGACTCACG